>NW_007040059.1:48045-82615 GCF_000164805.1 Carlito syrichta | reverse complement strand
TAGCCGGAATTACAGGAGCGCGCTACCACGCCCAGCTAATTTTTTGATTTATTGTAGAGATGAGGTCTCGCCTGCTCAAGTGGGTCTCGAACCCGCGGGCTCAGGCAATCCACTCACCTCAGCCTCCCAAAGGCGCGGGATTACAGGCTGAGCTACCAAGCCCGGCTAGGGATAAGATTTAAAGTCACCATGAGGCATCCCCAGTTTGCCTCTGGAATCCTCCCAGACCACCTCGTTGTTTTTCCACTCTGCTACTCCTTGTTCATAAATTTCTTGGTTCTCAACTCTCTTTGTTTTGGCTTCATACTACAGTCTGTATCCTCCACCCATCTCTTTGCTGGATGGTCCACTGGGTTTGACTCATTCTTCTGGCTCTCAGCAACCACACGGATCCATGCCATTGCCTTTGGTCTTTGTTCTTTGATCTCCCACACTACTCCCAAGAGGAAGAAGCAGCCCATCTGTGGGATCCACTGGGTGTGTCCCACCTCTCCCCAGGACCACGAGGGTGGTGGTGGCCTGCCAGTTTCAAGATGGTGGAATAAAGGCATTTTTGTCCCATCTTTAAAAATCACCCCAAAATAAGACAAACAATGAAAATAAAAGTATTGTGTAGGTTAGGAGATGACAGCAACCCCTGATCACACTCAGTGAAATAGAGAGGGGGAAGGGCAAGGCCCCTCAGGTGGTTCTGATAATGGGGGGCGTTAGGGTATTCTCTGAGAAACATCAGACTAGACCTAGAAAACAGAGTTCTTTTTTTTTTTTTGAGTTGGAGTCTCACTCTGTCGCCCAGACTGGAGTGCAGTGGCCGCTCCCAGCTACCACAGCCTCTGTCTGCTGGGCTCTGGAGATCCTTCCGCCTCAGCCTTCGGAGTAGCCGGAATTACAGACATGCACTACCACGCCCGGCTGATTTTTGATTTATTGTAGGGATGAGGTCTCGCCAAGTTTCCCAGGCGGGTCTCGAACCTGCGGGCTCAGGCAGTCCACTCACCTCAGCCTCCCAAAGGCACGGGATTACAGGCTGAGCCACCGAGGCTGGTGGAAAACAGAGTTCTTATGTGTTTTCTTATTCCCGGAGCTTAGCATAGAACCTGGCCAAATCAAGTTCTCATTAAACATTTGAGTGAATTAAATCATTTTATATATATCCTTTAACAGTTATCAGCGTATGAAGACATTCGACTATAAGGAGAACGGTTAGAAATGTTTACTATATGGCTAAGTGGAGCTTCCATTTTTTCTCTCGGAGAAGGGCCCTTCCAGACCCAAAGGCTGAGGAAAAGAACTTCAGCACTACCTTTGCCATGATGGTTAGCATTTCATTGCTTCACTTTTTTTTTTTAATTCACAAGATCTGCCATTTCATTAGCTCAGTTTTAGTCTTTCATTATTTTAACGTGAACTTGGTTCCTACGGAGGTCAGGACTTGATAATTACATTCAGCCCTTTGCAATTATTGGTAAGGGACCAGGTAACAGCACCGACATTTAATATTTAATTGTTTTTGATCAGCATTAATTAGTCACAGATGCACACCAGATTCCCATTTAATGAAATACTCTTGGGAACATATTGTGGGCTCAGAGATTCTAACCACATCAAAAAGTAAATGTTCAACTTTAAAAGTTGGGCCCCAGAGACCCAGGCATCCATGGAGAGGAAATTCCAGATGTCTAGCATTCCCCCTTTCCTTAGAAATAAACCTCCTATTTCTAGGCCCCTGGCATTGAAAATCTCAGTGTTTCTGCTGGGAACTCCCAGGCTGTAGTCGCAGCCTCTCTTGCGTCATGGTTTTGCTCTAACTACTGAACCATCCCCATCCACACACAGACATGAGCAATGTCTCCCATCCTAAAAACCCACTATCAACCCCATCCCTTCCCAAGCTATTGCCCCTTTTCTTTGTCCTTCTTTGGAGACAAAGTCCTTGAAAAGATTGTGTACACTTGCTGTCTCCAATCCCTCTCCACCCAGTGTCTCTCAAACTCACTGTCTTCAAGCTTTGATTCCAACTACTCCGTGGAAACTCTCCTGGTCAATGTCACTAAAGTTGCCTCCTTGGTGCTAAATCCAGTGATCACTCTTCATTGTCATTAATTTGACCCAGTTAATCATGTTCTTTCTGAAAACACTCTTTCCATTTGGCTACCAGGAAACCATCCTTTCTTGGTTTTCCTCTCACCCACCGTCATTCCTTCTTGTTCTCTGTTGCTGATCCATCCTCATCTCCTCTAAATGTCAGAGGGTCACAAGGCTCTGTCCTTTATCATCCTTTCTCCTTTCTTCCTTCTACTTCTTGGCACAGAGTAGGTAGGAAATGTCTATACTTATTTCTTAGGTGATTTTAGTCAAGTATGCATATGCATTTAAGTTTCGTTTTTATCCCCACCATTGACCACTCTCCTGCTCACTCTGCATTCCACTTAAATTGACTTAGCCTGGGTTCTTTGGAAATCAGAGCCTGAGGCTAAGCTCACACACTTCCGCTCTATTGGAAAAGAGGGAGGGGAGGGAGGGAAAGCAAACACAAGAGTGTGCAACTGAGGAGCTAGCCACAAGTTCACAAGAAAGCCTGGGAGCATCTCCATAGAGACTGATGGAACCACAGCACCTTAGTACTGCCTCTTGGTAAGAAGAAGGTTTATTTCTGGTCCACGGAAGACAATGGAATTTATCTGTTGACTCCTTCTTACTCCTTGTCTTTCAGTGATAAGTGTTTATCCCTGCACTTGTGAGTCGTGCTCTCTGGATTCTTTTTTTTTTTGAGTTGGAGTCTCACTCTGTCACCCAGACTGGAGTGCAGTGGCCGCTCCCGGCCACCGCAGCCTCGACTTGCTGGGCTCCGGCGGTCCTTCCGCCTCAGCCTTCCAAGTAGCTGGAACTACAGGAGTGCGATACCACGCCAGGCTAATTTTTGATTTATTGTAGAGATGAGGGCTCACCAAGTTGCCCAGGCGGGTCTCGAACCCGTGGGCTCAGGCAATCCATTCACCTCAGCCTCTCAGGGCGCGGGATTACAGGCTGAGCCACCGAGCCCGGTTGCTCTCTGGATTCTTTGGGCTGCACTGAGGATGACATCTCCTCCAGTCCTGGTTGAGAATCTAATCTGGGCTCAGAAGCAGTAGGAGGACCCATGGTGTCGGCGGACTGGTCCCTGGAACTTTTGCAGCTCTGTCGCAGCAGGCATGAGGAGGGCAAACTGGAGCCTGGCCCTCCCCTGGTAGACATAGAGGCAGCCAGCTTCTCAGTGGAGGAACCAACTGGCTGTGGCGGCCTGGGCTCTTCTTTGAGTCAACAGTCAAGAGGGTGTGGAGAGAAGGGGAGAGGGTTGAGGAAATATGGGGCAGTACAGAAACTGGGTCTAATTGGCATCTCCAAACTTAACCTATCCCAAACTGAACTCCTGATTCTATTCCCCCATCCGAACATCTTTCTCTTTGTTTTCCCCCTTTCAATGTCAAGTCCATCTTTTCCTTTTCTCATACCAAAAGCCTTAGAACCATCCTTACTCTTTCTTTTATCCTCAAGCCTCACATCAAATCTATCAGCTAATCCTATCAGCTCAACCTTCAAAGTGTATCTAGAGTCCAACACTCAAAAAAATATATAAATATATAGTAATTCAGTTCTTCTTATCACCTCCTTTCCCATCATTCCAAATGGTTGCAATCTCCCATCTGGCTCTCTGCTTCTTCCCTTGCCCCTTACATTCAATTCTCAACACAGTGGTCAGAGTGATTCTTATAACACATGAGATGGTGTCACTCCTCCCGTCAAAACCACTATCTTCCCATCTCACTTAGAGTAGAACCAAAGTCATGCCATGACCAACATGGTCCTATACCATCTGCTTCCACCACTCCTCTGACTCTGTTTCTGGTTTGCACACTCTGTCCATCCACCCTGTACCTCTAAAAGGCCAAGCAGGCTCCCACCCCAGGGCCTTTGTACTTGCTCCTCTGTGCCTGCAAGACTCTTTCTCCAATTACCTATATGACTTGCTTCTTTGATCTTTTTGAGCCCTTTACGTCTATGCTCCACTGTTTATTATCAGCCAGAAGAGGAAGAAGGTACTGAAGGATGGGAAAGAGAATGAAAACAGGAAGGAAGGAGTAACCTCTTCAAGAGCCTGTTGGAAAGCCCAAAGCAAATGGAGGAACCGTTTGGTCAAGAAGGAGATCTCTGTATGGGAGAGTAACCAAAAAGATGAGGGATGGTGAACCGTTCTCAAAAGCTAAGGCGTTGGGTGTTTATTCTATAGGCAAGCGTAGCCAACTGAGAGTCCAAGTTAGTTCATTCAAGTTTCCTTTGAAGAATGTCTTCTAACCAGGACCTCTGAATCAGTGTTTGTTCCCGTGGTCTAAACATGTCCATGATGGAAACCAGAGAAATCAGCATTGACAAAGGAGCAAGAGAGCTTGGAAAAATATGTGTCTCTGGGGAAGACTCCTCCAGGCCCTTTCAGGAAGTTGAGAGGAAAAGATGGTTCTTCCCAGAGCCACTGCTTGAGAGTTTCTGCATCCCATGATGTAGTCCCCAGGGGTTGACAATGGGATTTCTTTCTTTCTTTTCTTTTTTTTTTTAGTTGGAGTCTCACTCTGTTGCCCAGGCTGGAGTACAGTGGCACGCTCCCGGCCATCACAGCCTCGACCTGCTGGGCTCAGGCAATCCTTCGGCCTCAGCCTTGCAAGTAACCGGAACTACAGGTGCACACTGCCATGCCCAGCTAAGTTTTTGATTTATTGTGGAGACAGGTCTCACCATGTTGCCCAGGCTGGTCTCGAACCCACGGGCTCAGGCAATCCTCTCGCCTCGTCCTCCCAAAGTGTTGGGATTATAGGCTTGAGCCACCCCACCCGGGTGACAATGGGATTTCAACACCAATCCAATAGGAAAAGCAGGGGAAAATCAGTGTTATTTTTTGGGGAACTTGGTTCAGGCCTACCAGGCTCAACCTCCAGAGCTCTTGATAACCCATATTGGGAGGTCAAGGAGGTCAGTGAATGTGGGCGCCACTGCCCTCTGCTGGAGGAACTGCATCCTCCCCAAGACCTGTCTTTGGCTCCGGATCAATGGGTCTTAACCTTTTTTGAATCTGGGTCCTTCTAAGAATCTAACAAAAGGTGTGGTCTCAAAGAAAAAACAGATATGTACTCATACATGAGATTTGCATAGAGTTTCAGGATTTTTTTGTTTGTTTGTTTGTTTTGTTTTTTTGAGTTGGAGTCTCACTCTGTCGCCCAGACTGGAGTGCAGTGGCCGCTCCCAGCCACCGCAGCCTCAACCTGCTGGGCTCCGGTGATCCTTCCGCTTCAGCCTTCCAAGTAGCTGGAATTACAGGCATGCACTAACACACCCAGCTGATTTTTTGATTTTTTGTAGAGATGAGGTCTCACTGCCCAGGCGGGTCTCGAACCCGTGGGCTCAGGCAATCCACTCACCTCAGCCTCCCAAAGGAGTGGGATTACAGGCTAAGCCACCAAGCTCGGCTTGAGTTTCAGGATTCTTGAAGTTCAGGTATCCAGGTCCTAGGTAAAGGTGTGACTTTAGAAGCAGACAGACCAAATTGCAATTTCACAGCTTGGATACTCACCCTTCTGGCTGTAGGACAGAAAATAAATTAAGAGGAGGCTATCCAAACTATTTCCTGCCAAGAATGCCTCTTTTTCTCCTTGGGCCTTATGTTTAGAAATATTTTCTCTACTAAGCCTGGGTGCGGTGGCTCACACCTGTGATCCCAGTACTTTGGGAGGCTGAGGCGAGAGGATTTCCTGAGCCCAGGAGTTCAAACCAGGCTGGATAACATGGCGAGACCTCATCTCTACAATAAATCAAAAATTAGCCAGGCAAGGTGGAGCACACCTGTAGTTCTAGCTACTTGGAAGACTGAGGTGGAAGGACCACTTGAACCCAAAAAGTCTAGGCAGCAGAAGCCATGAGCGTGCCATTGCACTCCAGCTTGGGTGACAGTGTGAGACTCCGATTCAAAAAAACAAAACAAAACAACAACAAAACAAAACAGCCAGGACAACATGATGAGACCTCGTCTCTACAAAATAAATTAACTGGGCGTGGTGGTGCCCACCTCTAGTCCCAGCTACTTGGGAGGCTGAGGCAGTAGGATTGCCTAAGCCCAGGGAGCTGAGGCTGCAGTGAGCCATGATTGTGCCATTGTACTCCAGCTTGGGCAACACAGTGAGACCCACAGCTTGGAAAAAAAAAAGAAATATTTTCTCTACCAAATGGATTGGATTGACTATGCAATCATTTATGCATTCTCTAATTTTATTTTACCTATTTATCTACTTTATTTAGAGATGGGGGTTCTTGCTTGTTCTCTAGGCGAGAGTACAATGGTTATTAACAGTCCATCATGCCCTGTAGCCTCAAACTCCTGGGATCAAGCAATCCTCCTGTCTCAGCTTCCCATGTGGCTGGGACAACTGTGCCCAATTTCTGAATTTTTTAATTAACCAAACATAACAGACAAGTGATAGCCAGTAACCCCAGCACGGTTGAGTTCATATGATCTGGGTAATAGTCAAAGCCAACTTGACATTAAGTTAGCCTGGGGAGCCTCTGTTGTGGACAGATGTATGATTTCAGTTGACGTCTGAAGTATTAAAACAAATGCTATAATGTTTAAACTTTCACTGACTGTTACTGTAAAGCTCACAAACTTAAATCCAAACAAATTTGGTGATACTGTTTGTCTCAAACACATGCTCTCTCATTAATCTATTTATGTGCCCCTTTAAATGTGGGCAAATGCAGAAATTCCACCTTCAGACATGACTTTCCAAGCATTTCCTTACACTTAAACTTTCTCTGAGGTCAATTCCAGCACATACTGACCACAAAGCTACACTTAAACCTACTCTGGTTCTCACTCTTAAGCTTGTATCCCACACAGTGACTTTCTGGCCTCAAAGGAGGGCGATGTGAGAACATAAATTGACCACCACCGAATACCTGGTGTGGCTAGTGCCAGAGATGTAAACAAGATATCATTCCTGCTCCCCATTCATTCTTTCAAGAGATGGAAGAGGTGAAAGAAAAAACGGCAGAAGCACTAAAAGGCATCAAAATCGACAAGTTCAAAATCTGTTTTGAGCAGTTTGAAAAAAGCATCTTGGTCGGGGTGCAGTGGCTCATGTCTATAATCCCAGCACTTTGAGAGGCCAAGGTGAGAGGATTGACTGAACCCACGCGTTTGAGACTAGCTTGGGCAACTTGGTGAGACCTCATTCCTTTTTTTTTTTTGAGTTGAAGTCTCACTGTCGCCCAGACTGGAGTGCAGTGGCCGCTCCCGGCCTCCGCACCCTCGACCTGCTGGGCTCTGGTGATCCTTCCACCTCAGCCTTCCAAGTAGCTGGAACTACAAGCGCATGCTACCACACCCGGTTAATTATTTGATTTATTGTAGAGATGAGGTCTCGCCTGCCCAGGCAGGTCTCGAACACGCGGGCTCAGGCAATCCACTCACTTCAGCCTCCCAAAGGCGCGGGATTACAGGCTTAGCCACCGAGCCCGGCTCTCATTTCTAAAATAAATCAAAAAATTAACTGGGCGTGGTGGTACGTGCCTGTAGTTCCAGCTACTTGGAAGGCTGAGGCGGAAGGATCACCTGAGCCCAGAAGGTCAATGATGCGATGGCTATGAGTGTGCCACTGCACTCCAACCTGGGCGACAGAGTGAGACTCTGACTCAAAAAAGAAAAAAAGCATCTTGATAGATGTGTTACATCAAACAAAGAGTATTTTGAAGATGACTGAAGTTTAAACATGTAAGAATAAATACACAATTTTTTATAAATAAATTTCTGTTTTGGACAGCCCTCAGATTTATGTTTTTAGTACTCTTCTGCATGTTTGATATAGATCATATGACAAACATGTCTTTACATACATGTAAAGAAGGGGAGGGGGTCCCCTGGGCTTTTGAACCAAACAAAGCAGCCATATAGTACCTATTTGACTTTGAACATATTCCTGAAGGGGCAAAATGATATAGGACCCTCTTGGAGAGAGAAGATATGAAAGCAAAAAAAAATGTGAATCTCCTTTTAAGAAAGGAATTCATTTTTAATGGAAGAGAAACTATGCCAAAAAAAAACCACTGGCATCTCAATGACCTTTATTTATGCAGGTGCTGTGATATAGAAAATATTCTAATCTATATTGCTAATGAAACTGAATTTACAACCTAGTAAACTAAACAAAGGGTTTATGTTTAGTTGATTAACCGGTTGAGAGTAAAATCTAGCCTATTGAAGTAACAACTTTTGCTTTCCATTTTTCTTCAATCCTGTATAAAAAGATGCTTGCTTTGTCGCTATGCAAGAATCTGTCTTTACCCACTTGAAATGCAAACTTCGATCTTTGTGAAACTCATTGCAGTTAATTGAGAGAAGGGCTAATGATAACAATAATGGCGTCCAGAGTTCCCTAGGAGCCAGGCTGTAGTTATGAAAACATTTTGACATGTTGCCATCATCCTTTGATGATGTTCTTACTTCCTGACCCAACAAAATACTCCAGGCTCATCTTGTATTTTCCTTGCCCCTTCCCTGGAGTTTCAGCTGTTTTTCCGAAAAGCTCTGATCCTTTTAGTAGGGGATGGTATTTTGAAGTCAAAATCTAAGCTTGATCTAAGCTTGTCGCTACTAGTGTATCATTGCTTTTAGGTCCTTTCAGTAGACAGGATCAGGAGATGGGCACACACACACGCACACACGTGTCTATGTTTATAATTATTTATTTTTATTCTTATTTTTTTCTTTGAGACAGGGTCTTGCTGTGTTGCCTAGTGATCATAGCTCACTGCAGCCTCCAACTCCTGGGCTCAAGTGATCCTCTCACTTCAGCCTCACAAGTGGCTGGGACTACAGTCACACACCACTAAGCCTGGCTAAGTTTTAAAATTTTTTTGTGGAGACAGGAGTCTCTCTGCATTGCCCAGGCTGGTCTTAAACTCCTGGCCTCAAGCAATCTTCCTACCTGGGCCTCCCAAAGTTCTGGGATTACAGGTGTGAGCCACCACACCCAGTCTATTTTTATATCTATCTTTATTATATTAAAGACCATGAGGTCATATTGACGCCCTCAATTTCAGTCTGACACAGAGTTCTTTTAAGTATTCCTCCTTTCCATGTTTGCAACTTCAGCATTGAGAAACCTATTCTTTTTAGAGTTGGAGTCTCACTCGGTTGCCCAGACTGGAGTGCAGTGGCCCGCTCCCAGCCACCGCAGCCTTGCCTGCTGGGCTCCAGCGATCCTTCCGCCTCAGCCTTCCGAGTAGCCGGAATTACAGACATGCACTAACATGCCCAGCTGATTTTTTGATTTACTGTCGAGATGTGGTCTTGCTGCCCAGGCGGGTCTTGAACCCGCAGGCTCAGGCAATCCACTCACCTCAGCCTCCCAAAGGCGTGGGACTACAGGCTGAGCCACCGAGCTCAGCGAGAAACCTATTTTTAATCATTTTAAATGTAACTGAGTTTATATTGAATGTATTGCTGGTTTTTAAAAAAACTTGTATTGATCTCTGTTCTCCAAGAAATATACAAACTCCAAAGTTTTCATTCATTGTATTTATTCAACCAGCAACTATCAAGCAAACACTATATGTCAGAGAATGTGCTAGGGCTAGGGAATACAGCAGTGGATAAAATATTGCATTGGGGAAGAAATGGCTAAAGAGGACAATAGCTACAAAGTCAGGAAACAGCCACACTGAGATCTGCTCCTGATCCATGCTCTCCCTTTGGCCTCCGATTGCTTTAGTAATTTGCTCTCTTCCTTCTGCAGAAGTTTCCAACATTCTTGAATTCAATAAAAATACTTCTGTCGGTTTTAAATCTACATGAGACAGAGCTTTGTGCATCTTCTGGATTACTTAATTTCTTAAAGACTCGGTTTCCAAATCTGTGAAAATGAAGATATTAATCTCAACCTTTGGTGAGGATAAATGAAATGATGTGAGGTGGCCAGGGATATTTGTGACACATCATAGGTATTTAATGAAGTTAACTTTCCTTTTCTTTTTCAACACAATGCTAATGAATTAGATCATTCATTTATATATTCATTTATCTTTATATCCATTCAGCAAGCATTTATTGAGAGTCCAATATATACCAGGTTCTCTGCTAAGCACTGGGGATACAGAAACAGCATAGTCTCCTTTCTCACCTTGCTCACAGTCAAATCCAAGAGACACACAAATAATTACAATACCATCTGATGAGAACTAGGAGAAGAAGGCCACAGAAGAAGGTTTCTTGGAGGAAGGAACTCTGGTGTAGCACGGTCTGGGACAGCACAGTTCTGCTGTTAAAGTTGCCGAGAATAAATAAAGGGGTGAATAAATTCGATTCAGTTCAACAACCATTTCCTAGAAGCTTCTACTACCCAAGGCATTGTTTTCTGAATTGGAGTACGCAGATGAAGAAGGACAGCTCAGGCCCTTAAGGACCATCTAGTTCTCCTGGCAGATAACAGTTCTAACCAGGTGTTTCAGTACTAGATAGAGCATTCCGTGGGGTCAGGCAACTTATGGGACAATGAGAAGGGAAGAAGCAACCCTTAGCGCTACTAGAATAGGATTCTAGATTGAGTGCAGCGTGAAGCTTGGAGATAACCAGTGTATGAATAGGAGTCATTGACAACTTCTAATCCAAGGAATGACATAGATTGATATTTGCTGGAGGACGGAAACGGGTAAGGAAGACTGAGGTCAATGACACTAGCAAGGATGCTGAATATACAATCATTCTTTTTTTTTTTTTTAATGTAGAGATGAGGTCTTGCCAAGTTGTCCAGGCGGGTCTCGAACCCACGGGCTCAGGCAATCCACTCACCTCAGCCTCCCAAGGCGCAGGATTACAGGCTGAGCCACCGAGCCGGCTTACAATCATTCTTGATAGCGGTTGGGGGATTGGGATGCTCAAATCTCTTCTATAAAATGGTGTAGTATTTGCATATCACCTTCACACATGCTTTTTTTTTTTTTTTTTTGAGTTGGAGTCTCACTCTGTCGCCCAGACTGGAGTGCAGTGGCCGCTCCCGGCCACCGCAGCCTCGACCTGCTGGGCTCCGGCGATCCTTCCGCCTCAGCCTTCCGAGTAACTGGAATTACAGGCATGTGCTACCACGCCCGGCTGATTTTTTGATTTATTGTAGAGATGAGGTCTCGCTGCCCAGGCGGGTCTTGAACCCGTGGGCTCAGGCAATCCACTCACCTGAGCCTCCCAAAGGCGCGGGATTACAGGCTGAGCCACCGAGCCCGGCTCACACATGCTTTTATATACTTTTTTTTTGGTCAGTGTCTCATTCTGTAACCCAGACTGAAGTGCAGTGGCATAATCATGGCTACTGCAGCCTCGATCTGCTGGACTCAGGTGATCCTTCTACCTCAGTCTTCCAAGTAGCTGGGACTACAGGTGCTCTACTATGCCTGGGTAATTTTTTTATTTATTTATTGTAGAGGCAAGGTCTCACCAAGTTGCCCAGGCCAACCTTGAACCCTTGGGCTCAGGCAATTCTCTCACCTTGGTCTCCCAAAGTGCTGGGACTATGGGACCATGCCTGGCCCATAAAACTTATTAGTTCTTTTCTTTCTCTCTCTCTCTCTCTCTCTTTGTCTCTCTCTCTCTCCCCCCCCCTTCTCTCTCTCTCTCTCTCTTAACTGTTCCTCTCCACGGAAAGCTTTAGTAAAAGGCGAAAGATTTATTCGTTCTGAAGAGAAACCAGAGCATCTTTCTTTTCTTTTCTTTTCTTTTTCTTTTTTTTTGAGTTGGAGTCTCACTCTGTCGCCCAGACTGGAGTGCAGTGGCCACTGCCGGCCACCGCAGCCTCGACTTGCTGGGCTCCGGCGATCCTTCCGCCTCAGCCTTCTGAGTAGCTGTAATTACAGGCGTGCGCTACCACGCCCGGCTCATTTTTAATTTATTGTAGAGATGAGTTCTCGCCAAGTTGCCCAGGTGGGTCTCGAACCCGCGGGCTCAGGCAATCCACTCACCTCAGCCTCCCAAAGGCGCAGGATTACAGGCTGAGCCACCGAGCCCAGCTTTTCTTTTCTTTTTTAAAAAGAGACTGGGTTGTTGAATTCCTGATGTCAAGCTATCCTCCCACCCCAGCCTCCTGGGTAGTGGGGACAACCGGACCCTTACAACTTTAAATCATCTCTAGATTACTTATAATATGTAATACAATGTAAATGCTATGTAAATAGTTGTGCTGTATTGTTTTATGTGTATTTTTTTATTTGATTTTTTTTTTTTTTTTTTTTTTTAGTTGGAGTCTCACTCTGTCGCCCGACTGGAGTGCAGTGACCGCTCCCGGCCACCGCAGCCTCGACCTGCTGGGCTCCGGCGATCCTTCCGCCTCAGCCTTCCAAGTAGCTGGAACTACAGGTGCGCGCTGCCACGCCCGGCTAATTTTTTGATTTATTGTAGAGATGAGGTCTCGCCAAGTTGCCCAGGTGGGTTTTAAAAAATACTGTATTATATGTTATTTTTAGTCAGGGTCTCACTCTGTAGCCCAGGCTGACTGCAGTCTCGACCTCCTGGGCTCAGCCTACGCTTCTGCCTCCGCCTCCTGAGTAGCTAGGACTACAGGCACGCACCTCCACGCCTGGCTATTTTTTCATTTTCATTTTTGTAGAAACGAGATCTCGCTATGTTGCCCAGGCTGGTCTCGAACTCCTGCTCTCCGTCTATACTCTCGCCTCGGCCTTCCAAAGTGCTGGGGTTACAGGCGTGGGCCACAGCGCCCAGCCTATTTTTTAATTGACTTAAAAAACGATTTTCGTGTGGGGGTGGGGGAGGGGCCACGACATCACTAAGAGTACCTGATCTCAAACCAGGCAAAGTGGGCACCAAAGGGAGGCCCAAACTTCACAACGATCCCTTGCATACCTAATCCTGACTTGTACCCCACATCTTTAAAATAAAAAAAACCCCCCAAAACAAAAAACCCAAACTATTTTCCCTCCGGGGTTGATGGAATCCACAAAGGCAGAACCCGCAGATCCAGAGAGCCTGCAGTGCGCTCGCGCGCGTGTGTAATACAGAAACATATAAATAGATATATGAATAGAAAGTTGGGGTAGACGTTTGAGCCGAGAGACAGTTTGGCGGTGGTTGCCGTTACTCAGGGAAGAGGGTGCCGGGCGAAAAGAGGACTGACGGAAACCAAGCGAGAGCCGTTAGAGAACTAGGAAAGGGGCGTCCAGGCAGTTAGATGAACGGAGGAGGGGGCTAGGAGGACAGGAGGGGGACAGTCGTGGAGAAGGCTGTACAAAGGTCAGAAGAGCGTCATTTGCCTTGGCAGAGGGAGCCCTCTGCCAGAGCGGTTTCTGCCACTGGTGCAGGCGGGAATTCCCAGGCAGGAAACGGGTGAATGAATGAGTGAGGAGAAAAGCGAAAGCGAGAGAGCTGATGAATGAAAAGCCGCGTGCGGTGCCCTGTGCCGCCCCGAGGACTTCCAGGCCCAACGCCGAGCCCTGGGACGGAGTAAAGTCCTTCTCACAGGGCTCTAGAGGCCACCTACAGACTGTGAGCCTCGCCACTCTCCGGCGCACCTCCAAGGTCAGGGTCACCTCGAGACTCCTGGCAACCTGTCACCTTGACGACCTGCGGAAGAAACCGGAAGGGCCGGAAGCCGTCGGATTATCTCGCGATAACTGGGTCCCGGCGCCGGCCTTCCCGGCCAGGGCCTCGCTTCCGGCTCTCGCGAGACTTGCCGGGAGTCGGAGCGCGGGGGCCGGCAGAGAGGGGAGCTGGAGCTGCGGGTGGGGAACATGTCGGAGTCGGAGCTCGGCAGGAAGTGGGACCGGTGCCTGGCGGATGCGGTCGTGAAGATCGGTAAGGGGCTTCTCGCTCCTGGCAGGTCCGGCCTGCAGCCAGGCCCCGCTGCCCGGGGTTCGGGCCGCCCGGCCTGTCCCAGCCCCACGGGGGTTCCTTGGGAGGCGGGACACGGGCCTGGGGAGTGGTGGTCGGGCTGGCAGGTGGCGGGAGAGCTGCAGACGCTTTCCGTGGCAAGTAGTCCCCGGCACGACCTCGGGCCGAGCTCCGGATTTCCCTCCCCGGGGCCACATCGCCTGGCGTGGGCCGTAGCCTAGTCAGGGGGCCGCGGACCTCCCCCCGAAACAAAAGTGCCTTAAATTCTTTTTTTTTTTTTTTTTTTAACGTAGAGACGGGGGTCTCGTTGTGTCGCCAGGCTGATCTCGAACTCCTGGCCTTAAGCAGCCCTCCCGCCTAGGCCTCCCAAGGCGCCGGAATCCTTCTGAAGAAGGTCATCGGGAGCGTTTTATACTGCCAGGCCCTGTTGTGAATTGCTGTCATTCCCAACCTGTCACCCGACTTGTCTGAATCAGGGTAGTCTGGGACCTGAAATTGGAGACAGAGTGATGATGGCCTGGAGTGAGACTTTTGCTGGAAAGTAAGAAGTTGTTCGCTTTCAGTCCTTGGTGTAACGTGTAGTCTTTCAACACGTGCTTAGCGACGAAACCAATTATGAAGTCACTTTGTGTGTGGGGAGGGAGCTCATTTATTGAAGTGTATTAAGTATCTTCGTTGTACTAGGTGCTCACCTTAGTTCACTGCCTGATAAATTATCTTTTTACAGGTTATGAAATGGAGAGTAAGGTGAAGGGATTTGCCCAGGGTCATGCTGCTAATAAATGAAAGTCAGGGATTTAACTCAGGTTTTCTGGGTTCAACTCCTGTGCTTTTTCTTGGATACTAATTTTTATTATCCAAATTTGATATTTTTATATGGTAATCTTAGGGTATTTAAGAGCCTTTAGGATTGTGTCCTTGAATGAAAATATCGGGAAAGAAATAAAATAGTAAGGTTCATGAAAGCAGGGATGCATCTAGTTTATTTACTACTGTTTTCCCCGCCCCAGAAGAGCGTTTAATAAAAATTGTTGAAACCGGGCACAGTGGCTCATGCCTGTAATCCCAGCACTTTGGGAGGCTGAGGCAGAAGGATCACCTGAGGCCAGGAGTTCACAGTCATTCTGGGCAGCATAGCAAGACTCCCGTCTCTACAAAAAATTTTAAAAATTAGCTAGGTGTTGTGGCATGCACCTGTAGTCCCAGCTAGTTGGGAGGCTGAGGCTAAAGTATTGCCTGAGCCCAGGTGTTGGAGGCTGTGGTGAGCCGCCAGCATGCCACTGCACTCCAGCCTGGGCGACAGAGTGAGACTCTGACTCACAGAAGAAAAGAAAAGGTTGAGAAAGCATCAATATAAATGAAACAGTTTATCATAGCTTCCACTTCAGCCTTGAATTTAGCACTTGCCTAGCAACTTTTGTGATTTGGGCAAGTTATTTAACCTCCCTGTACCTGTTTCCTATTTGTAAATTAGCAATAGTAATTATTACTATCTGATAGAATTGTTGAAAAGATTAAATGAGTTAGTTTATGTGAAGGCCTGAGTATGGCTCACTTACTAGGAACGGGTTTTTTTGGAAGTGCCTCCCAAAATAGTTTTTGTTATTGTTTACACAGCTTGCATTTAGTAGAGAAGATTTAACACGTGGATGTGAAATGACAAAATAATTACTCAGCAGTGTACCATAGTACTGAAGAGGAGCTCTGGAGGTGGGTGGAACTGAGTTTGAATCACCCACTCTTACTCTTCACCCCCATCCTCACTAGTTTTGTAGCTTTGGGTAAGGTCTCTTTTTTTTTTTTTTTTTTTGAGTTGGCCACTCCAGGCCACTGCAGTCTCGATCTGCTGGGCTCCGCGATCCTTCCGCCTCAGCCTTCCGCGTAGCCGGAATTGCAGGCATGCGCTACCACGCCCGGCTGATTTTTTGATTTATTGTAGAGATGAGGTCTCGCTGCCCAGGCGGGTCTCGAACCCGTGGGCTCAGGCAATCCACTCACCTCAGCCTCCCAAAGGCGTGGGATTACAGGCTGAGCCACCGAGCCCGGCTAAGGTCTCTTTCTTAACAATAAAATGGGGATAAAGATGTTGACCTAAAAGGGTGAAGAAAATGAAACGCAGTGCCTAGTCCTTATTATGCATTCAGCAAACACTATAGTGATACTTGTTGGTACTAATTGTTGTGCTAGTGGTGACACCTGTGGCAGTGAGTATGTCACTGTCATGAGTGGGACAATGGTGGGGGCACACACATGTGGAATAATTATATGAGGCAAGGTAATATATGATTACAGGGAAAGTTAAAGCAAGAGATTCAGGCTCTGTTATAGAACTACTGTAAATCAAGTAAGTAGAGGGACAGGCTAAGGTCACTTATGAGAGTTTGCAAGGGAAATGGGCCTTCAGCCGACCTTTATAAAGTGACTTGGACTTGAATTTTCGGGAGGATGGAAGAACTTTAGCAGAAGCCAAGTTGGACTTTCATAGAAGAGGAAATTGAAGCCCAGAGAGGTTAAGGAGCCAGAAGTGTGTGTGTGTTTTGGAGGGGGGTCATTTCAATGCCCCTAGTCCCTAAAGAAAAGAGGGCTGGTTTGGATGGAGCCAGAATTGTGAAATGTCTTAGAGAGATTCCACTTCATCATGAAAGCACTTGAGTTGCCGTATACTTTTTCACGTGAATTCAACACCTCTGTGTTTTTCTGTGCATTCAACACCTCTGTCTTAAAGTCTATCACTTCCAGGGCTCACTATGCCTAGGCTGGTGAGGAATCGTGGGATGGTTTCAAGCATCAAATATTTATTGAGTTATGGGCCAGTCCGTGGGCAAATAGAGAAGTACAGGCATTTTACTACCCTCAACAGGGAATTGATGTGATGTAAATGGAATTTTGGTATGATTGTTCTGGCAATGTTTTATACAGAACAGATTTAGATTAGAGGAAACTAGCAGCACTGGGTTGTGAGGTATATAAATCTGAACTGTTAGACTGGAAAGGAATAAGTAATTTGCAAAACTTCAATCTTTTCCTCCATAAAATGGAAATAGTAATACCCATTTCCTAGACCCATAGGAACTCAGTAAATGCTGTTTTCTTTAACTTGTCTCCAACTAGTTAACATTGCCTCATCTTCATTTCTTTTTTTTTTTTTTGAGTTGGAGTCTCACCCTGTCACCCATGCTGGAGTGCAGTGGTACACTCACGGCCACCGTAGCCTCTACCGCTGGACTTAGGTGATCCTTCCACCTCAGCCTTCCAAGTAACTGGAACTACAGGCGCATGCTACCACGCCCAACTTATTTTTTGATTTATTGTAGAGACGAGGTCTTACCAAGTTGCCCAGGCTGGTCTCGAACCCCCGGGTTCAGATAGTCCTCTCGCTTCGGCTTTCCAAAGTGCTAGGATTATAGGCCGAGCCACCGTGCCAGGCCCATCTTCATTTCTTGTAAAGAATTAATGTCACTGATGAGAATTTGGAAGTAAAGCAGAACAGGTGCATGTGAACCTCATTCAAATGAAAGAGCATCTGGCATAGTATACCTGATTACATCAGGTGGCAGGGGAGAGTGTGATTGTAATGAGAAGGTCATCGTTTTGGTCATTTTTCTTCTTACATTGTTTATTTTGAGAATGAGAATGGAGAAGCTGAGAAGGGGACATTGGTTTTGAGAGAGATGATGGAGTTCAGATTTTGATAGAGTTCATCTTTTTAGTGATGGCCTTAGAGAAAGGGGGGGAAAGATGAGAGGCTTTAGTCCGAATGGTCTTTGAGACCTGGAGGATGAACGCTCTGCTGTTGTGAGTGTGTTGTTTCCTGTTTGCTCCAGGCAGTGAGATTCTGGACCTCTTTAAACCTCTTTGGCTGCTTGCTTTTCTGGTACTTCACGATGGAGATGAAGACTTGATGAATGGCAGCCTGCCGTGTGATAGGTAAGAGGTGGTAGAAGATGTAGGCAGGAAGGAAAGGCCAGTGCAGGCTTTCAGTTCCATCTTGATCACTTCACACTCTCTGGCTTGGCAGTGACTGAAGGGAAGCCACAGCGCATGGACAGAAAACTCTGATTCCTTTTCTGTTTGGCTAAAGTATTTTTATTACTTTCTGTTTGCTGCAAGATGACTATTTTAATTGTTCATGTTTAGCATAGTTGTTGTATAACTGAGTTAAATCACTCTCTTAAGCATGTGCTTTATTCAGTGGTTCTTTTGTCTTTTTCTTTTTTAAGTATTAGAGGCAGGTGTCTCACTATGTTGTCCAGGCTGACCTGGAACTCCTGGTCTCCAGCAGTCATCCTACCTTGCCTCCCAAAGTGCTGGGATTACAGGCAGGAGCCACTACACCTGGCCTAGGCAGTGGTTCTTTTTTTGTTTTTGGAGTCTCACTCTGTTGCCCAGGCTGCAGTGCAGTGGCATGTTTACGGCCACCCCAGCATCGACCTGCTGGGCTCAGGTGATCCTTCTGCCTCAGCGTTCCAAGTAGCCAGAACTATAGGCACATGCTACCATGCCCAGCTAATTTTTGATTTATTGTAGAGACAAGGTCTCACCAAGTTATCTGGGCTGGTCTTGAACCCACGGACTCAGGCAGTCCACTCGCCTGGGCCTCCCAAAGTGCTGGGTTTAGAGGCTGAGCCACCAAGCCCGGCCTCGGCAGTTGTTCTTTAAAGAGGCATTCTAGTCTGGATGCAGTAGTTGACACTTGTAATCCCGGCACTTTGAGAGGCGGAGGAGGGAGGATTGCTTGAACCCAGGAGTTTGAAACCAGCCTAGGCAGCATAGGGAGACTTCATTTTTCCAAAAATTTAGGTGTGGTGGCATGTACCTATAGTCCCAGCTACTCAGGAGGCTGAGACGGAGGATCCCCTGAGCCCAGAAAGTTGAGGCTGTGGTGAGCCATGTTGTGCCTCTGCACTCTAACCTGGGTGACAGAGCCTGATTCAAAAAAGAGAGAAAGAGAGAGACAGAGAAGTTCTCATATAATTTTGTCCTTAGGAAGAGATACATTTATTTATAAATACTCTTGGCCCCATTGCTATCTTAAGTAAAGCAGACTGGGCACGGTGGCTCATGCCTATAATTCCAGCACTTTGGGAGGCCGAAGTGAGAGAATTGCCTGAGCTCACGGGTTTAAGACCAGCCTGGGCAATTTGGCAAGACCTCATCTCTACAATAAATTAAAAAATTAGATGGGTGTGGTGGTGTGTGCCTGTAGTTCCAGCTATTTGGAAGACTGAGGCAGAAGGATCGCCTAAGCTCAGCAGGTCGAGGCTGCGGTGGCCATGAGCATGCCACTGCCCCCCAGCCTGGGTGAGACTCCAACTCAAAAAAGAAAAGAAAAGAAAAGCAATTCTATTTCTCTTGTTAATTCTGGTTTTTAATTGGCTATGAGCATGCCACTGCCCCCCAGCCTGGGTGAGACTCCAACTCAAAAAAGAAAAGAAAAGAAAAGCAATTCTATTTCTCTTGTTAATTCTGGTTTTTAAATATCTATTTTGTGTCAAATAGTATGATAGAATAGATGATTTCTAATATGGTTTGACCTGCTAAATTAAGGCCATGGATCCAGAAACAACAACAAAAACAAGTCTGTACGCCTCCTTGTTCTTGGAAGGGAGCTACTGATTGATGGGCACAGTGGGCCCTAGTTTGTTATACATCCGTTTCACTTTTTTCCTCTTTTTTACCCCTTGTTCCTTTCTTTTCCTTCCCCCACCTCACAGTTTACCCTTCTCTTTGGCCTTTATTCTTATTCCTGCCATTGTATGCAGTAGCGTATCTCCTCCCCCCCCCCCCCCTTGTTAGCATTTAAGAAGTTCCTGGCCATTGCCTTACTAGATTCTGGTGTGGCCATGTACTCTTTGAGCTATGGTTGTCACCATGCTTCCTGGCTTTGGCTTCTTCCCTGCCTTGGGGAGGTGAATCTCCTCTTCTTTTTTCCTCTCTCTAACTAACTTTTTAAAATAAACTATATTTTCTTTTTTTTTTTGAGTTGGAGTCTCACTCTGTCGCCCAGACTGGAGTGCAGTGGCCGCTCCCGGCCACCGCAGCCTTGACCTGCTGGGCTCCGGCGATCCTTCCGCCTCAGCCTTCCAAGTAGCCGGAATTACAGGCATGTGCTACCATGCCCAGCTGATTTTTTGATTTATTTAGAGATGAGGTCTCACCAAGTTGCAAACTATATTTTCCAACCTAAAAAAAAAAAAAAAAGAAGTTCCCATGTCGTATTTATTCTGTCATGTCACTCATTTTTTTTAAGAGCATGTATCACCATCTGAAATTTGCTGTTTGTTTCTTTACGTGATTGTTCCTCCTCACTAGAATATAAACTTCATAAGACCCAGACACTTGTGTTCACTGTTGACCCCAACCCCAGTGTAGAGAAGGCGTACAATAATGATTGTTACATGAATGATATGTATTCCTGAGAATTTTGAAGACTGTGTTCTCTGCCCATATTTGCTATTGAGTGTGTGTTTATTAACTGAATGAATTAGTATTTAAATGAAAAAGTCCAAGTAAAGTAGGTTTTATGTGAATTTCTGCCAGTTCACAAGTTGATCCTGTATTCTTGGGACTTCTACCAACTTTTTATTTCATTTAGGAATGTAAATTACTGTCAGTAGATGTTAATAAAGTAGTATTAGAAATGTTTGGGAGTCATCAACTGAGAAACATAAACCAGAGAGCACTTTTGTGTTTAAACAAGTAGAGGGGTGTTGTTGGTTTAAGTGGTAGTGCCAAAGCCTCATTGCAGGAAATGAAAAAGGAGTGAAGAATATTACATTTTATGAATGGCATGTTCCGTTAGTTTTATGTGAATGCGTCATTAATGGGTTTTGCTAATTTCATAGATTTATTTTTAAGTTTTATCAGATTTATTGAATGCTCTGGTTTTCTTCCTTCACTCAGCTCAAGGGTTGTGCCATTCATTTTCCTTGTGTGTACTGAGCAATTTTTGCCCACGAGCATAAATAAGTCACACATTTCTTGTTAGTGAGACTAGAAGGCATGATCTCTTATCCACACTGGAGACTTGGTGGTTCTGGCCTCCACAGATCTGATGTCTCAGGTTGGGCTTGTCACTTTGGACTTGGTAAGAGGTTATGTCTGTTTTCGATTTCCTGAGGACAATAAGTTTGTTTGTTTTGGTTTTTTTTTTTGAGTTGGAGTCTCGCTCTGTCGCCCAGACTGGAGTGCAGTGGCTGCTCCCGGCCACCGCAGCCTCAACCTGCTGGGCTCTGGCGATCCTTCCGCCTCAGCCTTCCAAGTAGCTGGAACTACAGGCACGCGCTACCACGCCCGGCTATTTTTGATTTATTGTAGAGATGAAGTCTTGCCAAGTGGCCCAGGCGGGTCTCAAACCTGCAGGCTCAGGCAATCCACTCACCTCGGCCTCCCAAGGCGCGGGATTACAGGCTGAGCCACCGAGCCCAGTGAAAATAAGTTTTAAGAGATGAAAAAAATCATAGTTTCAAGACTTCCAGGGACTGCATCCCTGTGGTTTGGGTGTTTTTGAGCCTGCAAGCCTGGGTCATGGAGGCACTATTATTGCCCTCAGAGTCCTGTTACAACTCATGAATACTGAAGGCTTGCACTGGCAGGCAGTGGGCCTCATGACCAAATTCATTTTGTCTGTGACAGTGACCAGGCCTCACAGTGTGGATTTGCTGGAGGACAGTTTGAGGAAAATCTGATGTCAGTGTTCCTTGGATTCATGTGGAAATCCTGGGAATCCCCAGTGTGACTTGGAAAGCCTTGCAGTTGTCTGTGTTCTTTTCCCTTCATTCTGCTCTCACTGTGAGACCCGGGGGTGGGGGGGATATCTAGTCTTACTCATCCATGTGATGACCAGGAATTCTAGTTTATTCTAAAAAAGGGGCAGGAGATGTCGTGGTAGAGAAGAAGTAAGGGCTATCCTGGCAAGCCTGGTGTTTCAAGCACAAGAGTGATTTTCATTGTCTTAGTGGCAAGGGACAAGGCAGGCTGTGGGCATTCTTGGCAGTCTCTAGACTCTATTCAATTCGGTGAACTATGGCAGCATACATGGACTTTGTGTCTTTCATTGGAAATTGATGCACCAGTAAGAACCTCAGCCTATTTCCTCATCTATCAAATGACAGTACTTGCCTCAGGTTGTTGCAGGTAAGGAGAAAATGAGATCACTTCTGAAGAGCAGCTGGGCATTGCCTGGGCTTTGCCAGTATAAATGTTGGTGGTATAAATACCGGTGGTATAAATGAAGTTAAAGCTTATAAGTTAAAATGATGGACACATTCACCCCTTGGTTATTGTGGGTATTGCAGAAACCTGACAGTCAGTATTCCATTTTATATGTGTGATATTAATTGTTAATGTAAACTTCTGGAAGAATTTAATTACCAGGCTTTGTGGTAAGGCTTGGCAGTGCTGGTGCACAGATGAGTGTGTGCTTGCCCTATCACGAAGGGGCTTACCTCCTTGAGGAATGTGAAAAGGAGGTGGT
This sequence comes from Carlito syrichta, assembly GCF_000164805.1. Lineage (NCBI taxonomy): Eukaryota > Metazoa > Chordata > Mammalia > Primates > Tarsiidae > Carlito > Carlito syrichta. The sequence continues at coordinate 60,230 of NW_007040059.1, read as the reverse complement.
GATATTTGAGCCTCATCTTGGAGAATATGTAGATATTTAATAGGCGGATGAGAAGAAGGACTATGTTTTAGGGCTCAGTAACTGTCCAGACAGTGTCCCGGGGGGGGGGGGAGACAGACTGACTTAAGTTATTTTGGGGAATGAGAATGCCTGCCATTTATTGAGCATTTACCTTTTGCAGGCACACATGCATTCTTTAACCCCCATGGCCTTGTGGGATACCGTTTCCCCACATTTTACCATGAGGATACAGAAGCTCCCAGTGGCAGGGTTGCTTCTCTAGGGTCACAGACTGTGGCTGCTTAGGTGGGAAGTGAGCCCCATTCGGTCTGCCTTCCAAAGCCCACATTTGTGATTGTCATGTGTTAATGCAGAAGAGGTCTTCCTTGGAGTCAAAGAACTCCTAGGGAGGAGCAAAAGATGAGGCAGGGAGACTGGAAGGGGTGGAGAGAGTTCACAGTTACTACAGGCTAACAAGGTTGGATTTCATGCTAATGACAGGGTGAAGCTATTGTATGTTTGTTTTTTAAATATATTTTTAGAGACTTTATTCTGTCATGATGTTTTCAAGTGAAATTGGGCACAGGAATTGATTCTGTTACACAGTCTAAAACTGACTTCCAGAAAGTAGTACAGACATGCTGATCTTTTTTTAAAAACTGCTTAATTGAGATGTATTTCACATGCCATAAACTTTTTTATTTAAAATATATAATTTTAGTATGTTCACAGAATTGTGCAGCTGTTGCCACAATCTAATTTTAGAATATTTTCGTTTTCCCCCAAAAGAAACCTCTGGCACAGTTACTCCCATCCCCCAACTCCCACCCCTGCCCGAGCCCCAAGCAACCATACTTTCTGTCTCTCTGGATGGTTGGTATTAATTAAATTATACAAGATGTAGTTTTTTGTGTCTAAGTTCGTTCATTTAGTCATCCATGCTGTAGCATGTATCTGTGCTTCATTCTTTTTGTTGCCAAATCATATTGTGTGGTATGTTATATTACATTTTGTTTATCCATTTATCAGTTGATGGATATTTAGGTTGTTTCCACTGTTGACTGTTATGAATAATGTTGCTGTAATCAAGTGTACAAGTTTTGTTTTTGTTTTTGTTTTTTGCGATGGGGTCTCACTGTGTTGCCCAGGCTGGTCTCAAACTCCAGGGCTCAAATGATCTTCCCTTCAGCCTCTCACATAGCTGGGATTACAGATGCCTGCCATAACGCCTAGCACCTTCCCCCCCTCCCCGCCCCAGTTTTTATGTGAACACATAGCTAGGAGTGGAATATCTGGGTTCTGTGGCAATTCTGTGTTTGGTGTTTGAAGAAGTTCATTGAATGTTCAGCTGAAGAGTGACATGGTTGAATTTCTGATTTCAGGATGATCACTGAAGTAGGTAAGAGTGAATCAGGATTAGAATGAAGACAAAGAGGAGATGGGTTACTATATATTATTGCAAAATCATGCTAAAAATGAGATGATCAGATGAAAGGAAGCAGGAACTAAGCTGGGAGCAGAAGTAGAAAGGAGACAGATGCAATGATGCTAGTACGGAGGCTGTTATTTACAGAGTAGGAAATACAGGCTCAGGAGTGGGAGGAGCTGGGTGACACCAAGCCTGCATACATGATAACGGTGTTGCTTTTAACAAATAGGAGAGGCAGGAGGGGATACTTTAATACTATTAATACTTTGCAGTTTATTAATTTCTAGTATGTCCTGAGATAGGTCACTGGGTATATGCAGCTCAGTCAACAGAGATGAAAGTTACTGGTCTGTTATGCATTAATCTTCTTGAAAAGAAAAGATTTTGCCTTGTTCCTTCCTTGTCAAGAAGGTAGGACTAAATGACTTAGCAGCTGACCTGCCTTAGAATTAACCAGTAGATTTTGTGTATTCATCCAGTAATCCACTAAGTATAGTTAAATTGTTTTGTTTGTTTTTTTTTTTGAGTTGAAGTCTCACTCTGTCACCCAGACTGGAGTGCAGTGGCCGCTCCCGGCCACCGCAGCCTCGCCCTGCTGGGCTCCAGCGATCGGCGATCCTTCCGCCTCAGCCTTCCAAGTAGCTGGAATTACAGGCATGTGCTACCACGCCCAGCTGATTTTTTGATTTATTATAGAGATGAGGTCTCGCTGCCCAGGCGGGTCTCAAACCCGCAGGCTCAGGCAATCCACTCACTTCAACCTCAAAGGCGTGGGATTACAGGCTGAGCCACCGAGCCCGGCGTTAAATTGTTTAAAATTATTTTAATGTTTAAAAGATACTTTACCATGCCAGGCGAGGTGGCTCACACCTGTAATGTCAGCACTTTGGGAGGCCGAGGTAGGAAGATTGCTTGAGTCAGGAGTATGAGACCAGTCTGGGCAACATAGCCAGACCTCTACAAAAAATAAAAAAATTAGCCGTGTATGGTGGCATGCGCCTGTAGATCCAGCTACTTAGGAGGCTGAGGCAGAGTGAGACAATAAACAAACTTTACTAAAAGAGGCCATTGGGCCAAGCAGGGTGGCTCATGCCTTTAATCCCACACTTTGGGAGACTGAGGTGGGAAGATCGCTTGAGGCCAGGAGTTCGATGCCAACCTGGGAATATAGCATGATCCTGTCTCTACAAAAAATAGAAAAATTAGCCTGGCATGGTGGCACACGCCTGTAGTCCCAGCTACTCGTGAGGCAGGAGCATCTCTTGAGCCCACGAGGTTGAGGCTGCGGTGAGCCATGATTGTGCTACTGCACTCCAGCCTAGGTAACAGAACCCTGTCTAAAAAATAAAAAGAGAGGCCATCGAATAAAGTCATGGAAAAATAAAGCAAATTCTTGTTTTTCTTTAAGTATCAGTTTATCTGACAGATGTGGGTTACCACAAAGTGTTGGTGGCTCACCAAAAATTGCCTTTTGCTAGCCTATGTTTGCAAACTGATACTTCTCCATTTCATGGAGTGATATCAATTAGGCTAAACTAAAATACTTCAAAGGTTTTGGTTGTTTATTGGTTAGGGTTTCAAATTAGTAGATGTTAATTGTTGAATTGGTAGCCATATTTTGTTTTATGTATTTCTGAACACATGCACAAAAATTCTTTTTCCATTTGTGGCAGCAGTATGAATAGTGGAGCACTGTGACCTTTAGAGGAGAATTTTCTGTTAGTATTACAGAATAATGTAATTAGGCAGTATATGGAACTTGAAAACATACTTAAATTTTTGTTCTGGCTGTGGTTTTATGCTTTCCTAAAATGTGGCCTGAAACAGTTTATTAGTAAATATGCTGAATTGCTTTCTTTGGCAAGTGCATTTCAGTATTGACTCCAAGTAAAAATACAAATATTTACTTATAAAAGTTGTTTGGTGTGGTAATATTTTTACTATGGCCATTGACCCAGTGGTGAAATGCTAGGGCACTGCTCGATTGGATCCTGTTTATTTAAAGGCCAAGAGAAGGAAAGAGAAAGCTAACATTAATTGAATGCCTGTTAACGTGCCATCTTATACACTAATATATTATTCCTTTTTTACTTTCCCAAAAAGTCAGTGAGGAAGTTTACATTATCTCTGTTTTTTCAGCAAGAAAAACAATGCTCAAAGAAGTTTTATAGAAAATGAGAAGTTGATTTTAAAAACTCTTTGAAAATGTAAATAAATAAGCCAAAGCAATTTTCGAAAAGAACAAATTTGAGGTAATTATTACCTGATGTCAAGACATATTATAAAGCTACAAGACAGTGAGGTATTGGACAGGGAATCTGCATATAGATCAGTAGAATAGAGTAGATAAAACCCAGAAATATAAACACATGGTCAGCTCATTTTTGACAAGGCAATTTAATGGGGAAAGGAAGATCTTTTCAACAAATTATGCTAAAACAACTGGGTATCCATATAGAGAAAAAAATGAACCTCAATTAAAAGGACCATACACTTAAATGTAAAAGCTAAAACTATAAAACCTATAGGTGACCTTGGGGTCAGAAAAGATTTTTTAGGATACAAAAAAGGAAAATGAATATATTATCTTTGATCGAGTTTAAAACTCTTGCTCTTTGAATGTCATCATTCGAAAACAAAAAGGCAAGCCACGGAAAAGGAGAGAGTATTTGTAACACATATGTCTGACAAAGGACTTATTTCTAGAAAGCATAAAGGACTCTTAATTTTAGTCATAAGAAAACAGCCCATTGTTAAAATGTTTGAAAAAACTTAACTAAAGAAGTTCTACCAGTGGCAAATAAACACATGAACAGATGTCCAACATCCATGGTCATCAGGGAAGTGCAAGTTAAAATCACGAGATAGCCCTACACACCCATGAACATAGCTAAAGTTGGAAAAGTTTGGCAGTGCTAAGTGGTGACTGAGATGTGGAGCAGCTGGGCTCTTGTACACCATTGATGGGGAAGTAAAATGGTAAAACCACTTTGGAAAACTGTTTCATAGTTTCTTATAAAGTTAAACATAAGGTCTAGCCATCCTACTCCCAAGTATTTACCCAAGAGAAATGAAACATATCCACACAAAGACTTATACATGAATGTTCTTAGCAGCTTTGTTTATGATAGTTAGAAACTGGAAACAGTCCAGATGTCCATCAATCTGGATGAACAAGATGTGGACTGTCCTTAGAGGGGAATGTCAGCCGTAAAGGGGGAAATGACTGCTGATACATACAACATGGATTCATTTCAGATTCGTTTTGTTGAATGAAAGAAGCCAGGCACAAAAGAGTACGTACTCTGATTCCATTTATGTATAAAATTCTAGAAAATGCAACCAGTCTAGTGACAGAAAGTAGGTAATGGTTGCTGGGGTGAAGGATGGATTGTAAAGGGCACAAAGAGACTCAGGGAAGATAGCAATATTCTGTTTCTTGCTATTGGTGGTGGTTTTGTAGGTGCTTATATCTGTGAAAACTCATTGTATGCTTTAGGTGGGTGCGGTTTAGACTATATAAATTATACCTCAAAAAGTTATTGAAACATCTGCCGGTTGGTGAGTGAAAATAAATGAAAAATGAAATGAAAACACAAAAGATGAAAAACACCAAGTGTTGTGGGGATATAGAGCAGCCTAATTCAGAGAGTTGGAATCTGTGTAACCACTTTGGAAAACTGGCAGTATCGACTAAAGCTAACCATGTTTGCCTTTTCTGACTCAGCAATTCCATGCGTAGGTATATACCCAACCGAAATACAGGCATGTAATCACCAAATGACATTTACACCAGAATGTTCACAGAACACTATTCCTAACAGCACTTAATATGAAACTGCACAGATGCCCATCAGCAAAATGGATAAGTAAACTGTGGTATATTAATGTAATGGAATACAAATGATAATGAGCAAGCTACTGCTGTGCACAACAGTGTTGGACAAAAGTGCTTACTATGTGAGTCCATTTAAATAAAGTTTAAAAACAGGCAAAACTGCTCTGTGTTATTAGAAGCCAGAACATGGTTATCGTTGGGTGGAGAGTTTTGACTAAGGGAGCACAAGGCAGGCCTGGTTGCTAGTAACCTGGGTGTGTTTAGTTTGAAAATTCATGGAGTGATACAGTTAATTGTGCATCTTTCTGAATGTATGTTAGACTCTATTACAAAGTTTTAAAAAGACAGGTACAATTACAGAAAGGGGTCTTTTAAGAAAAGTAAGTTGCAGAACATTGTTGCAGTAGATGATCCCATTGATATAAAAAGAATGATAAACAGTAAACTTAATCTAAATTTTCTCTAAGGAATGATGATATTTGGTGGAGAGAATCATTAACGATTATTGTTATAATTTAAGAAAATACAGGGCCAGGCATGGTGGATCACACCTATAATCTCAGCACTTTGGGAGGCCCACGTGGGAGAATTGCTTGAGCTCAGGAGTTCAAGGCCAGCCTGGGCAACATAGTGATACCTCATCTTTACAAAGAATACAGAAATTAACCGGGCATGGCGCATTCCTGTAGTGCCAGCTCTTCGGGAGGCTGAGGTGGGAGGATCATTTGTGAGCTGGGATCACACCACTGAGTTTAGCCTGGGAAACAGAATGAGACTCTGTCTCAAAGAAAAAGAGAAAGGCGAGGGGGAGAAAATACACAAGTGAGAACAGTTTCAACTGAAAAAAAATTGTTGCTGCATTCAGTGAGTTCCTGTAGATGAAGATTATGAATGTTCTTTAAATAAGTCTAGTTTTGTTGTTGAGCAGGTTTAAGTGAAAGTTTCCTTAAACTTGTCACCAACTGAAATGGCATTGGTGTCCGTTCATGAAGTTTCTCGTAGGCTGGCAGGTTAGTGGGATCTGCTCTTGGTGAATGTGGCGTCCCATTGTCACTTTCCTTGCATGACTCCAGTTGACAAGATTGGGCATGTTCAGGGTGGCGTGGTTGTAGATGACCCCAGTTGAATAACCTCCAAGAATTCATGTACTCACAGAATGACAACGTCCTCAAACTAGAAGGAACCTTAGGGATTCATTTGATCCAGTGGTTTTTAAGTCTTCCAAAGTACCTGCGGTTGGCCCTTGTGGGGCAGGTATGGCCCTTGGTGGGGGAGATACCTTGAGGAAACGTGAGAAAAATGAGAGGAGGCTGAGCAAGGGGATTTTTAGTCAGGCCCTCCAGCCCCTTCCCAGCCCCACTTCAAGAGAACAGCTCCACTTTGATCTGCATGTTCTCTCTCTCTCTCTCTCTCTCTCTCTCTCTCTCTCTCTCTCTCTCTCTCTCTCTCTCTCTTCTTGGAGGCAGCATCTCACTCTGTTGCCCAGGCTGGAATGCAGTGGTACAATCATAGCTCACTGCAGCCCCGTACTTCTGGGCTCAAGTGATCCTCCCACCTCAGACTCCCATTTTTTTTGTTGTTGTTGCAGAGATGGGGTCTTGCTATGTTGCCCAGGCTGGTCTCGAACTCCTGACCTTAAATAATCCTCCCACTTCAGCCTACCAAAACTTTGGGATTGTAGGCATGAGCCATTGTTCCTGGCCTATATATCTATTTTCTGCTTAAGATTTTATTTGGGAGATGAAATTTCATTGCTTTGGAGGAAAAAGAGCTGATAGCATTACTGATCTGTTTCACCCTTCTCATTTCACAGATGAGAAAACCGATCCCTGGGAAAGTTGAGACTTGTTCCTTTGGGTCATTCATGGGGAATGATTTGTTTGGAACCCATTTCTTCAGGAGTCCTGGATATTGGACAGACTTGTCCATGAGACTACTGCTTTACTGGTCTTCTGTTCCCAGCTCGTGTCTCTTGAATTTATCCAGCCACTAGGATTCCACACATGTGGCACACACACATACCCTTTCCACTCCTAACCCCTACCACTGACCTGTAACTGTTTTGACGTGGCACTTGGCTTAAGTATTATGTGTGCTGAATGTGGCTGGTTCCTGTTTCAGTCCTTAAGATTATACCAGAGACTATCCCTAACCAAGAAGTGTCTGTATAGAATCATGTAAGTGGAGTCTTGGGACCCCTCTGGAATGGAGTTTAAGAGGTGGAGCCTGAATCTAAACAGCAGTTTAGTTTTTATCCATTGAATGTGCTGGGCTTTCACGGAAGGTTTCTCTGGAAGACAGACATTCTCTTCTTTGAAAGGAAAAGAAGCGAAGAAGGAAGGGGATTGTGAAAACTTGCTCTCGCAGTAAGAATGAGGAAGCTGGGGCCGCATTGTTCATCTTTAGATGGAGAAGCAGTGTGGAGTGTGAGAAAAAGAATGGGCTTGGAGCCAGGTGAGCTGGCCTCTTTGAGCCTCAGTCTCCTCTTCGGTAAATTTGAACACTTTGCAAACTGTAAACCCCTAGGCTAGGCCAGTGGTTCCCACCTTGGGGTGATGCCCTCTTCCACCCTTTGGGGACATTTGGCAATGTCTAGAAATGTGTTTGGCTGTCATGCTGGGAGGTGGGGAGGAGGGGTGCTGCTGACATCTGGTGGGTGGAGGCTCAGGAGCTGCCAAGCATCGTGCGATGCCCAGGACAGTCCCCACAACAAAGAATTGCCCAACCCAAATACCAGTCGTTTCGAGGCTGAGAAACCCTGCCTACGAGCAAGACCAAAACTTCTGACTCTAGCCACAATACATGGTCGTATATTCCACATCCATATGCACATATACTTTTAGCAATAGAAAATGAGGTAGGAAATGAACAAAAGAAAAGAAAAATAAAGGATGATTAGAATGCCTTTAAAGAAAGCATAGCCCATAACTCTTAGGTATTTTTAAAAATGGAAGGTAGAAGTCTGGGCTTGGTGGCTCAGCCTGTAATCCCAGCGTTTTGGGAGGCTGAGGCGAGTGGATTGCTTGAGCCCACGGGTTCGAGACCAGCCCGGGCAACTTGACGAGACCTCATCTCTACAATAAATCAAAAAATTAGCTGGGCATGGTAGTGCGCGCCTCTAGTTCTGGCTACTTGGAAGGCTGAGGTGGAGGGGTTGCTGGAGCCCAGCAGGTCAATGCTGGGATGACGGTCAGCGTGCATGCCAATGCACTCCAGCCTGGGCAACAGAGTGAGACTCCAACTCAAAAAAAAAAGGAAGGTAGGGAAAATTAATTCAAAATGCTCTTTAGGTAGCACGAAAAGATGAAGAGATAAAGGATAAACTTGAGAGCAAATTTGGAAAAATGTTGGAGGCTCTAGGTAGGTGAAAAGGTGCTCTTAAAGGACAGTGGATACCAGGAGACGAGTAGAATGACCGGGCTGGCAGGTTGCAGTGTGACCGACTTGCTTGTTTACATTATGTAGACTTTCCAAGTCACTTTAATTCTGTATCTTCAGGTAGAATGGTAAAACTGTTTGGTTAATAGCTAACAGTGTATTTGGGAGGAATGGAAATCCAGTGATTTCACTTCAATTTTCTTTGTCTAACTTAAGCCATTAGAATGCTTAGGGTAACTTATAATTATTGAAATGTTCTAACATAATTGTCGACAGATTTGTAGACTTACCTTACTTTGACAAATATTTACAAGTTAGAACAAATGTTTCTGTTTGTCAGAACCTACACATATAAACCACTCAAAATTCCTGTTTGATAGATTTTAAATGATTAGCTAAAGCAAATGATTTAAGCAGCATAATTCACTTTTTACATGGAAGGTATTCTTGGCATCATTTCAGATGACTAAATTGAATTCATTCATTGTAGGCATTTTTAATTTTCTTAGCATTTCAGCACAGTTCCAGTATGTTGCAAATCCTGAGCTTGTAAACTCATAAATATCCCATTCTGATTAGAAGCAAAAATATATTACTGCTTCAATCATGCGTTTTGTCTTGACACTAGAATAAATGCTACTAATCTTATGTATTCCCAGAAAAGATTATCTGTACTATTGAAAAAGCATAACTTATTTTTCTCCTTATTCCAGCTGTAACTGAAATTTATTTTATTTCAGCTCATAACTTCTACGTGAGAAGACTTTTTTTTTATTCACTCAGTGTATGAAACTAAACTCTTGGTTTTTTTGTTTGTTTGTTTTTTTGAGTAGGAGTCTCACTGTTGCCCAGACTAGAGTATGTTGGCACACTTATGGCCACTGTAGCCTCAACCTGCTGGGCTCAGGCGATCCTTCCGCCTCACCCTTCCAAGTAGCTGGTGCTACAAGTGCATGCCACCATGCCCAGTTAAGTTTTTTTATTTATGGTAGAGACAAAGTCTCACTAATCCAGGCTGGTCTCAAATTCTGGGCTCAGGCAGTCCTCTCACCTCCGCCTCCTAAAGTGCTCGGATTATAGGCATCAGCCACCACATCTGGCTAACTCTTGGTTTTATAGTGTATGCAAGTCCTGTGCCTGGGAGAGGTGTTTCGTGGGGCTTGGTAGGGTAGTGGAACCTTTAAGAATGACTATAGAATACCACTGTATTTGGCACCTTATTAGAACCAGTCTTGATAGGCTCATGGAAGACTAGACCTTCCAACACTTGAACAAGCTGCTGGGAATATTCATCAATTGCATCAACAATATCTTAAGTGCAGAAATGACCACCTTTTCTATCTCCGTTTATCCTAGTCCACAAGGGTTTCCCTATACCCTTCCTGGTGGATCTCTGACAAATGGTCATCAGGAATAGTCACTTCCCTCCTACAAGTTCCTGGCTCTGGTCAAAACCTTGCTTTACCCTGTCCTGCCTGCCTTCAGTACCACCTCTTTCATTTCTGCCTAGCATGGAATACAGGACAGGTGGCAGGCAGGCAGTGGAGGTGAGCCCAAGGGATCCAAGGTGGCATTTTCAGCCAGAGTTGCCCAGAATAGTCTGAAGTCTGGACCTTGGCTCCCGCCTGGGCTACTGCCATGGCTCCCTCCTGACTGATGTCTTCATCCTTGATGGCATCTTCTTCAAATCTGTCCTCATTGCTTCTTCAAAACTGTGTGAAGTACACATCTGATCCATTGCTTTCCTATTGCTTGTGGGATAGAGGCCATGATCCTTGATGGATGGTGTGAAGGGCTATCTCGCTTGATCCCACCTCACACATGATATCTGCCACCAAGGAGCTCCTTGTAACTCTTTGCTCTTGCCACCTTCCCTCCCCCTCTGCGATGGTTTGGGTGTCCTCAGTGCTTCTAGTACTTCCTGCTTCTGTCATTGGATCTTGTACTTTGTGGCCCTAATTATCAGTTGGCTGCAACACTAGACTGTGAGCTTAGTGCAGGAATTTACTGTTCTCCAGAGCTTAGCATAGTGCCTGGCACACAGTAGGTACTCAGTTTGTGTAATTAATGAAATGCCTACACAGAGTGTTGGCCAGAGTGAAGTTTGGAAGGTGTTTGGTTTGCTTTGGTGGGTCTAAAATTAATTATTGGCAGGTGAGGTGGCTCACGCCTATAATCCCAGCACTTTGGGAGGCCAAGGCAGGAGGATTGCTTGAGCCCAGGAGACTAGCCTAGGCAGCAGAGTGGGACCTCATCTCTACAAACAAATCAAAGAAGTTTGCTGGGCATGGTGGTGCAGGGGAGGCTAAGGTGGAAGGACCACTTGAGTCCAGGAGGTCAAGGCTGTGGTGAGTCATGACTGTGCCACTGCACATCCGCCTGGGTGATGCAAGTGAGACCGCGACTAAAGAAAAATATAATAGCTTCGTGTATCTGTGGAGAGATGACACTGGAAGCCACGTAGCATGGTGATGAAGGACTAGGTGTCTGGAATCAGGCTGCCTGGGCTCAAATCCCGTATGAGGCAAGTTACTTGGCTTTTCTGTGCCTCAGTTTCTTCAACTGTAAAATGGAGCTCACAGCCGGGCTCAGTGGCTCAGCCTGTAATCCCGCGCCTTTGGGAGGCTGAGGTGAGTGCATTGCCTGAGCCCGCGGGTTCGAGACCCATCTGGGCAACTTGGTGAGACCTCATCTCTACAATCAATCAAAAAATCAGCCGGGCATGGTAGCGCATGCCTGAAATTCCGGCTACTTGGAAGACTGAGGCCGAAGGATCGCCGGAGCCCAGCAGGCAAGGCTGCGGTGGCCGGGAGCGGCCACTGCACTCCAGTCTGGGTGACCGAGTGAGACTCCAACTCAAAAAGAAAATGAGTTTATTGTGAATATTATTAGATGAGAAGATTTAATCCTAAACCATGGTGCTTAGTGGAATGCCCTTTGCTTTGCTATTGTGTGGTATTCTAGAAAACGATGTAGATGCTTTTATAAATCAAGTTATATTTCAGATGATAAGGGGATTTGATATTAAAAAGTTATTTGAGGCCAGGTGCGGTGGCTCACGCCTGTAATCTCAGCACTTTGGAGGCCAAAGTGAGAGGGTTGCCAGGAGTTCGAGATCAGCCTAGGCAACATGGTGAGACCTTGTCTCTACAATAAATAAAAAAATAAGCCAGGTATGGTAGTCTCAGCTACTTGGGAGGCTGAGGTGGAAGGATTACCTGAGCCTAGCAGATTGAGACTACAGTAGCTGTGATCTTGCCACTGCACTCTAGTATGGGTGACACAGTGAGACTCCAACTCAAAACAACAACAAAAAATCAGTTATGTGATGTCTGTTATAAATAATATTTTTATTTTTTTTGAGTCAGGAGTCTGTGTTGCCCAGGCTGGAGTGCAGTCACGTAATCATGGCTCACCGCAGCTTTGACCTCCTGGGCTCAAGCCATCCTTCCGCCTTAGCCTTCCAAGTAGCTGGGACTATAGGTATATGTTTCCACGCCTGGCTAATTTTTTTTTTTTGAGTTGGAGTCTCACTCTGCC
>NW_007040059.1:27923-48023 GCF_000164805.1 Carlito syrichta | reverse complement strand
CAAGTTGCCCAGGTGGATCTCGAACCCGCGGGCTCAGGCAATTCACTCACCTCAGCCTCCCAAGGCGCAGGATTATAGGCTGAGCCACCGAGCCCAGCCTCTGGCTAATTTTTAAAAAATTTTTTTCTAGAGATGAGATCTCATTATGTTGCTCAGGCTGGTCTCAAACTCCTGGGCTCAAACGATCTTCCTGCCTCTGCCTCCCAAAGTGTTGGGGTTACAGGCATGAGCCGCCACACTAGACCTTCATCCATGGCTTTATAGTTATCCAGGTAGAAGTTCTCAGTTTTTTCCTTGACAGTCTTCCCCCACTGCATACCCCCAGATCGGGCCATTCCTCGTTTACCAGCATAATCCTGCTTCTCTGCCACGGGGTGTAGCCATTCTTATGCTCCCCACCCAAACTCTGGCTGTTAAATATCTACTCTTCCTCTGAGACAACTCAAATGCTACTTTCTGCAGTCTTTAATAAAATTCTTTGCAGACAGATGTGTTCTCGCCCTCTCCTCAGGACCTGCAGAGCACTGACCCTCTCTCATGGAGCTGAGACTTCGCTTTTGGTCTGTTTTCCGGGTACTTGCCTTTTTTTTTTTAGTTGGAGTCTCACTCTTGGCGCCCAGGCTGGAGTGCAGTGGCACGCTCACAGCTATCGCAGCCTCAACCTGCTGGGCTTAGGTGATCCTTCTGCCTCAGCCTTCCAAGTAGCTGGAACTATAGACACACGCCACCACGCCTGGCTAGTTTTTGTGATTCATTGTAGAGACAAGGTCTCATCAAGTTGCCCAGGCTGGTTTTGAACCCCTGGCCTCAGGCAATCCTCTACTTGACTTCTTATCCCTTCTTGATCATAAGCTCCCAGGGAAGAGGCTGTTTTACGTATCTCTGACCCTTGTTGAAGCCAGCGTTCTTGCCCTTCAGTGCTCATAAGTATTTGGACTTTCGGTTTGTTCTTGAAATTCTTTTTTGGGGGGAAGAAACCAGATCACAGTGATTCATGTTCTTCCACATTTTTTATACATAATATGCTGTTTCATCCCTGCTTCCCCAGTCAGGGATGAGCACTGTTAGCATTCCGCTTTTCCATATGCAGAAACAAATGCTTAGAGAAGTTCTGTAATCTGCCCAAGGACTGAGACACACAGCTAGTAAATAACCTAACAGTATTCACAGTCATGTTTAACCTGTCTTACCCCCAAGACCACATAACTGTACAACACTTGCCATTTTTCAACGAGTACACTCTCTCTTGAACTGATGTTCTCCAAGAAAAATTTCCCTGGTGCCTTCTACTTAATATATGCTGATAAATGCCGAGCAAGGCAATGTGTGTAAGGGCAAAAATCATTGGCGTTGTTTCTCCATTGAATTTTTTATTTGACTCATATGAATAAGCAACAACACAATAGCTATAATGATGTGTAAACAGGGTATAATTAATCCCTGATTTTTACATTTTCTTTCTTTCTTTTTTTGGTGAAAAAGCAGGAGTTTATTAAGAAGACAAAAAAGCTCCCAGGTGGGAGGGGACCTGAAAGAGGGTTTTACTTTCACAAGGATGGGAAACCAGTTAGTGGTAGAGCTGAGGAGTTGCTGGGGATATTGGAGATGTTGGGGATAATGGAGTTTGCTGGAAAACACCCTTTGAGCCTCAGTTTATAGGCTTCCACCCATTTGGAGTCATTTGTATTTCTCGCCATTGCACAGAGGGAAGTGTTTCATGGCTTACTTTGTTGACTGTTTCTCATTGATCCTAATATTTTTGGAGTTTTGTTACCACTCCCGATAAGTCAAACATCTGTGGTTTCTGTTGTTTTCTTGTGGGACTGCAGAGTAACTTAGTTGTAAATTACCTATGGGTAGTGTTAAAATCCAGGAAAAACACTTTGTTATCATGTGTAACAATAGACTGTCCACCCTGCTGCTATGTGAACATCTCTGTGGGGTCTTGCCTTTGTGTAGGAAAGAGCCATGATTTTGGAGTCAGATAACCTAGGTTTGAACTCTGCTTTTTTAGTTGTGTGTTCTTGGGTAAGTTGCTTAACTCCTTTAAATGGTTTGCTCTTCTGTAAGATGGGCTCATAATAAACCTCAAAGGCGGTACAGTGCCTTGCACTCTATCAGTGTTAGTTCCTCCAAGGCGCCCTCCTATAAACATAATGTGTCTTTTACTGTGTTTTTCTAAACTTAATTCTGTATTGCTTTTCCTAGTCTCCTTTTAACAATTAATTTTCAGAGCTTCTTCTCATTTTTCTACATACTCTACCCACATGTGAATTAACTAATGCTATTTCATTGTGTCTATAACTGTGTTTCTTATTTTATGCATTCTTGAAAGTTGTATGGCTGTCAGGATTCTGAAAGTTGAACTGTGTGCTGCTCATTTAAAAAGACCCTTTTTTGAGTTTGACTTTCCTTAAAGCAGGATGCCCCAGTAATGACCCCATATTTGCTTTCCATATCTCATTTCTGCTGACTGGTTTGCTTGTTTTGATCAGAATCCTGGGGATTAATGTCCACCGGAGAAGTTCCTACCGATGCTCCAGCCTCTGTCTAGTCCAGATGGCCGCAGGAAAGTGGAGGTCTTGCCAAGTAGCCACCTTCTTAGTCTGTTTCCTATGTGCCCTCCAGTAATATTGACTTTTGAGAAGCTGATTAGCACAGTCTAAATTTACCATCTTTGGGTCTTGGGTCTGGCATACTTTCTTGGTTAATTCACGTGACTTGGCATTTACATGGACACCTGGGACAATCTGTCTTTGCCTCAGAGGATTAAGTAAAATAGCTTGAAGCTACTTAAAACTATTTTTTTCCCTTATTAATTGGGCCCTGAGCATCTTTCATAAATCAGGAATGTGTCTTGGAAATGTAATTCTCACTAAATTCAGTCCCAAGGGTACTTTTCTATAAAAGCACATTCTTGTTTGTTCTGTCATAACACATATATTTGATGATTGTAATAGTGTTGATAGAAACATGGTTGAACAGGAAAGCATACCTGTTATTGGTCAGCTTGATATTAATTTATGTTCAAAGCATAAATATAGACCTATTCAACATAAGACAACTCTAGGAAAGTCTTTATTACATTTTAAAGCAAAACGGTTGACTTCAGCAGTAAGTCTGCAGGAAGTCTCCTATTTAAAGGAAATATATCAAAACCTGATGTATTCATATGCAATCACTAGTGCCAGTGGAATATAGTTAACTAGGCAAAGGGTAGGAAAAAACAAGTTTTGATTTTCAGCTGTACTCACCAACATTGTGATCCTGTACAAGTCAGTGACTTGTATTTTAACTGAGGATTGACTGTTATATTACACGTTTGACATCTTTTGGGTTTCATCAGGAGAACTTACTACCACTTATTGAACTCTGTGTTAGATATGACTAGAGACTTGCCCTTTTCCTGGTACTGCAACCCTGTTTTCACTTGATGGTGTGCACGCTGAGACTGGGTGAGGGTGAGTGGCTGACCTGAGGTCAGAGAACTGGCTGCTGGGTGCTGGAGCAGTGGTTTGGACGCACCTGTCTTGCTCCAGCATCAGTGCCCTGGCTGCCCGACTCAGCAGGAGAGTACTTCTTTCATTTTTTTGGAAGTCATGTTTTTTCTTTCAGACATGTAAGAATGACGAAGTTGTTTGGCACAAAACTTCAAGAATCTTAAAGACTTTAAGACCAGTAATTCCTGTAGCTTCTCATATTCATAAACTGCTGGTTGAATATGGTACTTAAGTTTTTGCTCATGCATCTTGATATAAGTTATATGGGATAAAATGAAGTTGCTTTGCCATTTTAGATGTAGATTAAAATTTAGTGCTGATAACTTTGCCTTAGGCTTATGAGTAGAGGGGCTTTGTTTAAAATGTTAAATGTAAGCTGGAGTGAAGTCTTAGTAATTGTCATATAGTAAATTATTGATAAATGAATCTACCATCTTCCCCCCACCTATAGTCTTTAATAGAAGTGTTTCAAGGTGAATTTCTGCATGATTTTTTTTTTCTGTTCCTCTCTAAAGAATGAGTTGTTCTTCCTTCATTGAATGTCCATTGACAATTGCAACTTTTGCAAAGTTGATTCCACAGGAGCACGTATTGCTCCAGCTTGTTCTGTTTGGGGACTAACATCCAATATACATTTATACCCCAAGACTACAGCCAGATTATATAGCCTTTTACATTACATTTGCTTCTTCTTATTTGCAGTGAAGTAATAGAGCTTCATGATTGGTGTCATGGTAGGAGCAAAGATTTCTCAATGTAAAATAAGGTTGCATTGAATAACTAGGAATTGTTCATAGCTAGTGGCCATCAACATTATTTCCCCCCTTACCAAAAGGTGGCTTAAGGTGTACACTAGTGTACCTCTGTTGGTTGTTATGCTTTTAAATGTGTTGTGAAATCCACCTAGGCATGAGTTAAGGCAATATGCTATTTACAAGTTGGTGGTAATAGAGTTCTGTGCTTTTTGTTATTAAAGTAGTATCAGGTTAACTGTTGAGGAATTGCTCCTTCCTAAAAATGTGTTTTTCTACCAGCCAGTTTTATGATGTCCTTTTGAGCACTAAGCATGCATTAAATTGCATGGTTAGATTGATTTGAAGTAATTTCTTTTTGAAAGATTATGTGCCAATTCTTTTTCCTCTCCAAAAGAAATGGTTTCAGAGCGTGGATTCTGTGCCTAATGTCAATTCCATAAGACTCCTCTGTTGTGGTTTTTTGACCCTTCTCACCTCCCCCATCCCCACCTCCCATAACTGGACTTTGCTATAAGGAAGATGTGTACCTATAATCAGGCATTTCTTCACTTTAGCGTCATTTGTCATTTCAGACAGCATGGACTTTTGAGAACAGGCTTGAGTTAGGGGAGGCAAAGTTATATAAACTGTATTCATAGTTAAATATTTGCTTCCAGGGAAGGTGAAAAATGCTTTGTACTTTTTCCTTTGGCTTTTTTCCTCCAAAAGAGCTTGTCATGCCACAACAAATAAAAGTGGCCAAAGGCAGAGAAACTCTTCTCTATTCTGTGTTGGTTTGTTTTTATTGTAAGACATACCTTTCATGTTTTATTGTTCTGAAGTTTAAACCTGGCCTAGAGGTGCCAGTCTTTAGTGGAAACAGCTGCAGATTTGGTGTCCCCTGATCAGGTGGGACTTTGAAGCAACATGTTGCCTTTTAAAAGAGAATTGAGCATGTGAGAACTTGAATCTGTAAAACTCATCAGCAGTTCCACCATTGTTTATCTCTTAAATAGCCAAGATAGCTAACTTTAAGTAAAACATTGCAGTTAAAGATTATTTTCTGAATTATCTTTTCTGAAGAGAATGGTCTTGTTACTATGTCTTAAAAATATAGACACTGAGGGGAAAAACTCACCCTTAAGAATTGAAGATTATAGTAGCCCGATTTAACTAAGATCATAGAGCACATTCCTTGATAACTCTCTTTGGCTGGCCTGAACTGTGATTTTGATCTCTTTTTTATACTTGCAGATAAATGCCTGGAATAAGAGCAACACTGATTGTTTGGGCATATATCTGAATTCTAGAGATTGAGATTTTCTGCTCCAAATTGATTGATGTTGAAGCATTTCTCGTCTTTTTGATGAGCTATGCTGGTAGCAATGGACTTGGCATCCTTCTTGGTCTACTGCTAGGAAAAGTTGAGCATCAGAGAGCTTTCTTTCCTTGGGGGAAAATAGAGGAGACAGGCATGGAGTCAGAGGGACAAGAAAAATGCTGAAATATTTTCCTTTTGGGCTTTTGATTTCTTTGCCAAAAAATTGCCTCCAGATGGAGACGAGCAAAAGCTCTGATTGTAAGCCATTATGTTTTTACTGGCCTACCTCCCCATCCCGTTGCCTGGCTTGGGATCTGGAAGCCAGTCCAAATCCTTTACCTCATTTTCTAGTACCAATGTGCTGTCTTACTCATCTTCCAGCTGCAAGGGGTGAGGCAAGTCGCCTTGAAATTGAACCCTGTGCCATTTTAGAAACCAAGCAACAGCACATTCTTGCCAAAGAGTATCAATATCAATGGCTTCCATGTCTCTGAGATTCTTGAATCATGCCTACCAGGTAGAGTTTTTGTGTCTGTGACTTGTACGGTAGAATTAGTCTGGGAATGAATCTGAACAAGCCTTTTGGGCGTTGTGTAGGCTTGTTACCACCCTGTGTGCGTAGTGTTCTCGGCTGTTGCATGAGCACAAATCTGTTTTTTGACTGTATCTGACTTCACTGGCAGTAGAAATCTTGACACTCCAATTACTCTTGGGAGGTGGTAGTGATTGTTTAAGGGCAGAAATTGTAGGGGAATCCAGTGTCTGGATATAGTAGGAACAGTGACATTGGAGTCTGGCAGGCTCGAGTCCGTTCACTGTGCTTCAACTAACTAAACAGAGTGTCCTTGGTAAGTTATTTTCTGCATCTGGAAAAATGGCGGTAATACCATATCAAGTTATTGTTTCATTTAAAAGAGAATGTTGAGCACTTGTGGGTAATACTCAAATGTTATTTCTTTACCTTTTCATCATGTGTACCTTGATTATGGTATGTGAACTGACTAGTTTTCTACCATTTTATTAAATTATATGGAAATTGGGATGACGTAAGTCTCAGACATTGAATTTTAAAGTTGGACACAGTGGTATGTATGTGTGAAACACACATCATGGCCGCATGTATGTGATGGAGAGCATGGTCAGAGATCTTTCTATGTAAATAGCATAACTACGCTCTTTAAGCCAGTACCCACTGGGTTGTGCATAGGTACAACAAGAATTTCAGGGGTCACAAAAGATGTAACTTAGCTTGTTCATGATGTTTTCTGTGTTTGGAGCAGAAAGGTCACCTTGGTTGACTGAGGAGTACTTTGAACTTTCACACTGCACAGTCTGAAATCATGCTTAGAGAAGAAATTCTTGGAATTTCAACAGCACCAATTTGAGAACTATTAAGGCAAGTTAGAAATGGGACTTTCGCATGGTGCTTAATTGTAAAGAGTTTGGTCAGGGACTTTGTTGCACCATGGAGCAGACATTCAGCGAAGAGCATCAGAAGACTCTGAAAGGCCTTTGAAAATCATTGTCTGTCAAGCCTGAACATTTTTATTTATTTATTTAATTTTTATTTTTTTGAGTTGGAGTCTCACTCTGTCGCCCAGACTGGAGTGCAGTAGCTGCTCCTGGCCACCTCAATCTCCACCTGCTGGGCTCTGGCGATCCTTCCGCCTCAGCCTTCCAAGTAGCTGGAACTACAGGCGTGCGCTACCGTGCCCGGCTGATTTTTGATTTATTGTAGAGACGAGGTCTCGCCAAGTTGCCCAGGCAGGTCTCGAACCCGTGGGCTCAGGCAATCCACTCACCTCAGCCTCCCAAAGGCGTGGGATTACAGGCTGAGCCACCGAGCCCGACTTGAACATTTTAAAAATAATTGGATCTTGACCCTCTTCCTTGGTGTGTATAACTGTTTTGTTTTTTTTTAAATAACAGAGGAGTAGTTTTAACTCAAAGTTTATGACACATATCACTACAGTATGGATGTAATTTTTTTTTTTAAAAGTGGTACCACAGACAAATATTTTAAATATACTTTGTAAAAAAAAAATAGTTAAATGCTCAAATCTATGATTACACCAATATTATTTAAGTTGAGGCTAAATTTACTAAATGTACTAATTTTTTTAACAGAAAATGATTAAGTAAATAATAGTATAGATGATGTGTAGATTTAGCAGAAATTGTGATGGTGACACTGGGTGACCCAAAGTTTGAGAAATACTGATAAGAATGAGGATTTTTTATTTTTATTTTTTTAAAGATGTGGGGTACAATTCAAGATTAGGTATACAAGTGGACAATGTACAGGTAATATTTAGGCCTCCTTTTGGTACTCACTTTGCCTGGTTTGAGATCAGGTACCGTTTATTGATGTTGTGTCCCCACCCACACCCTGGAATTTTTTTTTTTTAACAGAACTTTGCTTTTTTCCTAACTTAGATTCCTGTGAAATTTGCTTTAAAATTAGATATTTAATTTTTTTCTACCAGTTCACTAAAATTGGCTTGCATTTGTCCTTTATTTTGAAAGAAGGCAGTTAAATGTTTTATGAGTAAAATGAGATGAGTCTCCACTCTGAAGCTCTTGGGGTGTGCGTCTCCCACCTACCTGTGTGACAGTGAAGCCTGTAGAAATTGTTCTGGATCTCTGCTTTTCACTCTCCTCAAACCGTAGCCATCACTCAAAATGCTGACATGACAAGGGGGCTTCCTATTGGCAAGGTGTGGGCAGGAGGGCCTCGGGTTCCAGAAGTCCTCGCCAGCAGCATGGAGGGGGTCGACTTCAGAACAGTCTCTTGGCTCGTTCCCTGCCCCTGCCCTGCATCCCACACTTGTCTAGACAGATAGGGAATAAAATTTTATTTCCTGTTGTAGGGTAGAGGGACCAAAGGCATCTATAAAGCTTCTGGCAGGAAGAAAGAAGGTTAGATATGAAGCTGGGTACAGTGGTTCATGCTTGTAATTCCAGCACTTTGGGATCACTTGAGGCTGGGAGTTCAAGACCAGCCTGAGCAAAATAGTGAGACCCCGTCTATATAACATTAAAAATATAAATTAACAACTAAAAAAGAGAGAAAGCAGGTAGGTTAGAAATGAAAAAAATCAGCTCTATACCAAATTATGAAAAAATAGCCTGTTTTATGCTGTTTACATTTGTGAAGTGTTAATGTTGTGTTTGTCAAGTTATTATTATGAGAATTAACATCTTTTTTCTCTTTGTAGGTACGGGTTTTGGATTAGGAATTGTTTTCTCACTTACCTTCTTTAAAAGTAAGTGTGACTCTTACTCCTTTTTCAACACAGTGTCATAGTGGACACTTCTGGAAGACACAGCAAGATGACTGCCAACCCATCCATTTCTGGGGTTCGGTGGGCCATTGTAAAATGGGATAGACAAAGAATGTGGACTTGAACGAGATCAAAATGGATTGGGCATCTCCAGAATGCCCCTGGGCACTGCAGCAGGGTGTCTGGTATCCTAAATATGATAGCACTGCAAAAGCCTGTACTTGATGCCAGTGATCTGACCAAGTCTACATGTTCACATATTTCTAATTAATTATAATTTTTTCTAGAGGAATTTGAAAATGAGAGTCCTGCTGGTAGTAAAAACAAGTAGACCAGAAATACACATACTTTTTGGTCAGAAGTTCTCCTAAGCAAAGGGCAGGCAATGTCCTTCATCCTGGAAGAACTTCTGAAGTTTGGATATTGAACAGGAGCCAAAGGGGTAACTTTGACCTCTTTCCCTGAAGAACTGGTGGGACGTATGTAACTAGAGAACCATAATTAAACTCATCGTGCTGATGTGAAATGATCATTTACAGATTGTTTAAGTAAACTCCATGACTTATTGTAATCAAAGAATCAAAGGATGTAAAGATTGGTGGAATTTTTAGATATTTTTAGAATTCACACACCTCATTGAAAGGATCTTATTACTTCTGATAAACTTAAGAAATTAAACTGGGCAGATGATTAGAGCTGATTGAAAAGTCAAAGGAGGCCGGGCTCGGTGGCTCAGCCTGTAATCCCAGCACTTTGGGAGACCGAGGTGAGTGGATTGCTGGAGCCCGCGGGTTCGAGACCCACCTGGGCAACTTGATGAGACCTCATCTCTACAAGTCAAAAATTAGCTGGGCATGGTAGTGCATGCCTGCAGTTCCAGCTACTTGGAAGGCTGAGGTGGAAGGATCGCTGGAGCCCAGCAGGTCGTGGCTGCGGTGGCCGGGAGCGGCCACTGCACTCCAGTTTGGATAACAGAGTGAGACTCCAACTCAAAAAAAAAAAGAAAAGAAAAGAAAAATCAAAGGATTCAACTGTGTCTACTGTTTTCAGGGTTTTTTTAGGTTTTTTTTTTTTTTTGAGTTGGAGTCTCAGGCTGGAGCGCAGTGGCATGCTCATGGCCACTGCAGCCTTGACCTGCTGGGCTCAGGTGATCCTTCCACCTCAGTCTTCCAAATAGCTGGAACTACAGGCACATACCACCACACCTGGCTATGTTTTTTATTTATTGTGGAGACGTGAGCTTAGGCAGTCCTCTCACCTCAGTCTCCCAAAGTGTTGGGATTATAGGTGTGAGCACCACACCTGGCCTGTTTTTTTAAAATTAATTTTTCCAAAAGTATATGCTAAACAATAAGTGTCTCTAAAACAGATTAAAAGATAATGATCTTTTAAATGCCTTTATATTATATGACATGAAAAAAGATACATTCAGACCTATAAAAGCAATAAAAAATAAGAATACATATTAGAGGTAGTCATAAAAAGCTAGAACCATGACAACATTCACTCAGAATAACCAGTAAATAAATTTTCTTTTTCTTTTTTTCTTTTTTTTCCGAGTTGGAGTCTCACTCTTTCACCCAGACTGGAGTGCAGTGGCCACTCCTGGCCACCGCAGCCTTGACCTGCTGGGCTCTGGCGATCCTTCCACCTCAGCCTTCCAAGGAGCTGGAACTACAGGCGCGCGCTACCACGCCCGGCTAATTTTTTGATTTTTTTGTAGAGATGAGGTCTCGCCAAGTTGCCCAGGCGGGTCTCAAACCCGTGGGCTCAGGCAATCCACTCACCTTGGCCTCCCAAAGTGCTGGGATTACAGGCTGAGCCACCGAGCCTGGCTATAAATAAATATTTAAGACATGTTTATTTCAAGATCTTTATTCCCCACTGTAATACATTTGAATTTCCACTTAATGTTTGAGTTTATAGATAGACTCTGTTAATTTGGGTAACTATTAGCTGTCCTTCAGACTTGGAGAGCTCAATGGAACCTTTTAAATACATAAATTCTACCCCTAAACTGTAATAATTCAGGGGTTGACTAAAACAAGTGAGAAACCATTTTTTATTTATATCAGTTCATACATATTTGAATCTCATCAGACTGACTTGTTTCTAGTATGAAAACCAAATGAAAACTAACTTGCTGTTCACATACCATACTCCAATTCCATCCATGTTAAAAGTAACTTTAGCTTTTCTGTATCAAAGATACAAATTAACAAATTCAGTGGTGTTGAATCTTTCATAAACAGTGTGAAAATATAGGTTGATTTTTTTCCGGGATGCTACTATAAGTAGCTTTTAATCTTGCATCTTAATACATTAAAACAACATATTACATTTATGTAAAATATAGATATGAGAGTATTCCATTCTGTCTAAACCTATTAAATACCTTCCAAAAGTTTCATAATTCAGTCCTAGAAATTCTTGGAGCTGTGAGCATATCCTATTCAGAAATGTGAGCTCTATGAAAGTACCACTTATTTTCCTCCAATCTAGCAGCACACTTAATACATTTGCTAAATGAATAAGCTTACTAATTATTCCCCTTTTTGGGAGGCCATTGATGAAATATTGACAAAAATGTATGGTTTATTATGGTCATTAATATGGTAAACATTGGATAGTGATTGAACCCTGAACAAATGTATTTAGGAGAGTGAGGGCTTTGTCTTCTCTCAGTGGTTCTAACCTATTGGGCTTTCCCTTTTTCTCCTCCCTAGGAAGAATGTGGCCACTGGCCTTTGGTTCTGGCCTGGGCCTGGGAATGGCCTACTCCAACTGTCAGCATGATTTCCAGGCTCCATATCTTCTACATGGAAAATATGTCAAAGTATGTACAGAATTTATTTCTCTCTTTCTTTCAGAAGAAAAAGAGCTTCCTTCTGAGCCCCTGAAGATTTCTTTAGGGTGTATGTAATGAATCAACTGTGTATGTTATTGTGACACCACTGAGATCCTGATTGCTCTTTGGCCTTCAGTGATGTCAACACTGCTTTGGTGCTAAAAGTCCCTCCCCTGGGCCTTCAGATGCAGGTGTGCATTCAGATACATGCTTATATGTTAGCTGATTGGAATCCCGCCTAAATATTTGTCATCAGTGGTAAAGTAGATGTGTTAACTATCTGTAAGTAGCACTTTCTGTTTAGATCTCAGAGTGCCCTGTAAGCATCTCACATGTCCTTTAGCTAAGCCCAAAGACCCGCGAGACTCAACCATTATTCTGCTTTTTAATTGAAGAAGATAGTCTTGACTTAAGTCTTGCATGATTCTGCTGAAGTCCTTGTCTTCAGGTGAATTTTTAAATTTTGCAAACAAGCTAGATAATACACCTAAAAAGGAGAGAGGGCAGCAGGCTTCCTAAAGATTTCATGCAACCTTTCCTTTTCCTTGCTTTAGATGATTGGTGACCATGGGGTCAAGTGATGGATCATGAGAGGCTGGGTGCTCAGGGACAGAGGTGGTACTTTTATATCCCCAGGGCCTGAAACAAAGTAGGCACTGAAATAAATGTAAAATGAGTAAACGAAGTAAACTCTTGATTGTGTCAGAGGTGAGTGCTCATGGTCTCAGGCTTACTCGGCATAACCCTTATGGCAGTACACCCTTCAGTGGAGTGTTTCACATTTCCCGCACTCACAGAATCCTCTGCTTTCCAGGCTACCTGGACCTGGAATCCCTGTGAATGAGTAGCTGAGGTTAGCGGAGGGAGCACAGAAGTGAGGCGGTCTGGGTGCATGCCCGTCACCTGCTTTCTGTGTGATCTTCAGTCCTTTCACTCCTGGGCTTCTGTTTTCCATCCACAAAATGAGGGTGATAATTTCTACCTATAGGGTTGTTGTGAAGTTTAAATGTGAAAATAATTTTAAGCTGTGAGGTCTTATGTAAATAGAAACATTGGTTATTACAGGTGAGGCCAACCAAGACCAGGTGACTGACTTGTCCACTGTCCCACCGTAATAGCCAGGTGTACGGAACATGGTACAAATAGCCACCAGACCTGAGTAGCAGTGTCCCACCATGGCCACTTTAGAACCTGCTCACACTCTGCCGCCTGTCCACAGCCAACCCGTGTGTGCTGGGGAGAGAATGGGGGCAGGGAGAGCAGACTTACCCATCTCTGTGCCAGAGCAAGAGTGAGGTCACCAGAGGGACAATGCAGAAGAGGCCAATGACGGGCCGCTTGTCCCACTCCCCAGCTCCTCACTTGCCTGGCACCAGAGCAGAGTGTGAGGGAAAACAGAAAGAAGCAGAGTGAAGAGCTCCCAGGTCTGTTAATTGTTTGAAATGTTTCTGTTGTTCCAACTGAGTTGTCAGGGATAATAGCTGGGGTGATTAGATGCATATTATATATTTAATGACTGGGAGTTGCTATGGAAAATATTGTTACATTTTTTACAGTCTGGTGTGTACTGCTCCAAAGTGGCCTTGTAACTGTATCTGAACTTGAGTCTGTGCCTCGATGTGTCATCCCCCCTCTCTGAAAAGCGGAGCAGAATCCCAGAGTGGACTTGTTCCACATAGTCACACTATAAGAGTCACGCTATGAGAGCTGCTGGTTGAGGGCCTGGTGTGTCCCGTGGACCTTCCTGGCTGCTTTCCCTCTGGACCTGCCAGAGGATTTGTGAGAGAGGTGTCGTTACCTCATTCAGCAGATGAGGAACAGAATTTTGCTGGGGTTGAGAAACTTGCCAAAGATCAGAGATTCGCGAGTGATTAGCACCATGCCCTTCCCATTCCCCCTGTGATCCTGTAGACAGCTATGGGAGTAGCCCTCAGGCAGTGCTTGTGGCCTGGCCCACTTCTTTCCTGCTCACTTCCCTCTAAGGTTGGAGGCCACTCTTAGGAACCTGAGTGGGGTACATAGTCCTCTGGTGAGACAGTTTGAACGCAAGCAGTGAGGACAGTGTTTGACCTCATTGGTTCTTTGAGTCTGCCCTGTTGGGGCAATTAGAAAGGGCTGCTAACGTGCCACCCACGGTTCTAACCTGAGTGTCCTGGCTTTACAGGAGCAGGAGCAGTGACTTTCACCTGAGAACATCCCAGTGGGAGGAAAAGAGAAACCATGTTTATTCCTCAGGAATACTGAAGTGCCCTGGAGTGAGCTGCCATTCTTCTGTAACAATGTTATCAGTACGCTTTCAACTCCAGCACACTGTTTATGTATTTGAAACCAAGTCTGTTTCTTGTTTTGTATTTTCTCTCTGGAAATTGTAAGGAGGTGGTCTTAAAAGAAATAAACACAAATCGGAAGCCCATTGCATGGCCTCTGTTTCTCTGCCTTTGGCGTCTGAGCATGAGGACTGTGTGTGAACAGCAGCTGGAACCCTGGCCACAGCCGCTCTGAGAGCCCGAACCTTGGTGCTGTGCGTTCTTCCCCGCTTGCCCCAACATGGAGTTTCCAGAACTGCTTCCACCGTGTCCATCGGAGGCTGAAGATGGCTATTGTGTGGTCTGATGAAGAGGACCAGCATCCCGAGGGACCTGTCCTTGCCGTAGTGGCTCTGTGCGTGCCCACCTGTGGACCTGGCAGGGTGATGGGATGAAACCAGTGGGTGGCCTGCTCCACTACAGCTTCCTGGAGCTTGACGTGGCCCAAACCTCAGCCCTGGTGTGGAAGGCCCTGTGTGGGATGGATTTTCATGTAGCAGCTGAGGCTTGAGTTTGTTCCTGTGGTTGGTTTCACATGAACCAGGTAGGCGGGATGCAAAATAGTATTTTAGAAATTTCTTCAGAAAACATACCGAAACACAAAGCTTGGGCTTTCTTATCTTATTTTTCTTTATAATAAAATTAAGGTGGGCAGAGCTTGATCCCACCTGCCCCCTTATCCTGTGAGTGTTGATTGAACATCTGCTCTGAGCTAGGCACTGTGTAGGCAGCAGGGAAAAATGGATAAAAAGATACCCCTGCTTCGAGAAACTTAGAGTCTGATGGAAAGAGACCTGCAACTGCCTACAACTCCGAAAGAGAATTCACAGGGAGGAGGGTGTAGACAAAATGCAGTGCAAACAATGGAGAAGGAGCAATCAGGTCTCCTTAGGATGACTTGAAGTTGATGGGGTGTTTCAGGTAGACCAGGCAGGAGGACAAGGCAGGCAGCTCCCTTGACGACTCAGAATCCTGGAAATGTGTCCTACAGCTGGGAACCTGCAAGTCACTCAGGACAACCTGAGTGTGCAGGGGCAGGGAGGAGCTGCAGTGATGAGGCTGGGCGCCCGGGGCAGGACTCCTGTCTCAGCCCAATTCTGGAACTAGGGCTAGGCCTGAGCTCTTCCGAAAGCTGTGATGAGTCGATTCAGGGTAGCAGATCCTTCCCAAGTCCTCCATTCCCTCTTCCCAGAAGGGTGAGGAGGCCCTGCCTTGCAGGCTGTCCAGACTCCTTTGCCCTTCCAGCTTGCTATGTCTTTGGACCACGTAAAGCCCAAAGATGGGCCAAGCCCAGGACTGGATGTCAAGGCCATGGCTGACCTTGCCCTTGGCTGCCTTTCGCTTGACCACCTTCATTCCGCCATCAAGGCAACCTGTGTATTGAAAAGAGAAAGATTCTGAGCCGTACCATGCCTTCTATGCTAGTGCCTCGAGATACCTGTCCGTGCTGTGGTAGCTCTCGTCCACTTGTCTTCTGTGTTTGTTTTAGAAGTTAGTGTTTCCTCCCCTAGTCTTTCCATCGTTGTTCTATCTTCATTCAGGCAGCGAGAAGAATAAGCAGGTCCCCTTCCAAAAAAAACAGACAGAAAACACAATGTGCCCACAAATTCGACAGGCGTGTCAGAAAATTATGGAGTGGAACGGGACGTCGGAATCAAACCTCCCTAACTCATCAGTTGTTAGGTGTTAGGCATGTATTGGGAAAGATCCCTTTGTCTGGTACCTTCGAAGCACCACTTACGTGCTTTGAGAAACTGGTCAGCTCTGGGAGGGAAGAGTTCTGGGCAAAGGCCAGCTAAGGGACTGGCTGTTTGCTTTCATTTCAGAGTGCTTTGTATTCCTGCCTGTCGCCCTTAGCAGAGGCTGGCCCGAAGTACACGCTTGATCTTGTCCCCACTCCCTGCCCCTGCCTCAAATCAACCTTCAGAAAGTCCCAGCTTGTTGGCAAAGACACACTTTCTATCCTCTTAAGTTTCCTTAGAAATTCAAGTCCTCCAGGGCCCTGTTTCCTGGTGGGCTTGTGCAACTTTGTGCTGCTTCTCTGCTTTTCTGGAACCAAATACGAGGAAATTCATGGGTTTGGGAGAGAGTATGGGAACCCAGCTGGGCACGGAATACTAGGATAAAGCTGTGGCGCCCCAAGAGTGGCCTGCTTTGCCAACATATATAAATACATACAGTCTGAGCTTGACACTGTATAATTTGGCCCAGAACAATATGTATTTTGAACTCATTTAGGTGAATGACTTTGGCATTCCAAGTACCCACTAGGGGAGCCTTCCTCAGGCTGCATTTGCCTTATGCAGAAGTATGCCTTTGTTCTGAGAAAAGGCCTCAACACACTCTGCTGAGCTGTCTCCTTTAGTGAGTGTCATCCTCTCGTCCATTTCAAAAGAGCCAAAGATATAGTCATGAAGTACTGCTTGTAGGAAATGCAGGGGCTGGGAATGGAGATGACCATGCCGTTTTGCTTTTAGTTTTCCCAAACCTCACTGCTTACATTTTTTTAAAAAGTGTAACCAAGCCATAATTGCATTTAACTTGTCGCGGTTCAATCTGATTGTATTGTTGAAGGACTATTTTTGAACCTGTCCAAATAAACTCTGCAAAGTATTTCCACAAGGATGTTACTCTATGGGACTGGGATAGCCTTCAGCCTAAATGGTCCTGAGACACAAATGGTTTCCTGTTGCATGCATTCTAATTACATAAGTGCAAACGGGGTGGAAGGGAGAAAGTGGAAATTCTAAGTACCAAAAGGAATGTTAAATTTAGAATAATAAGCTCATCTGGAAGCTATCACTACTTTTTTCTATAAGTGTGCTGCAAGCACACTTCCCCTCAGACACCGTGGGGTGGTGTCAGGGTAAACACAGCCTTGGGCAGGAGCAGGGGAGGCATCCTATGTTCAGTGAATGGCCACTCGTGGAACAGGCATGAGAATCAGTGATAACTTCCTGCGGTCAAGTGTCTCAAAGGAAGAGGTCAGGCAAGAACCAAGCAAGAGGCAGGACTGGGGAGCAGGAAGATCGTAGGATGTGGCATCAGGGGACCTGGATCCCAGGTCCCATTCTACCACCTACTTGCCATGTGACCACGGAGGTTCCTTGGCCTCTTCAAACTTCAGTTGCCTCGTGTAAAGGGTGAAAAATAATTCTTACCCTTTAGACTTTGAGGACCCAATATATGTGCTTATCAGATGTTTAAAAAGAGATTGTTGTTTGAATCAAAATCAAGTGCCTGGTATTAATGGTAGGTAGTCAGGTTCCAGAACTGAAAGGGGACATAATCCTTGGGCTCAAGGAATTGGCTGTTAGGGGCAAAATCAACAAGATCTGAAGGAAAGAATGAGTGTCTCAAGTGTATTCCTGGTCATAAGAACCTAAAAATGGTTGGGAAACTGTATCGTCATAAGTATCGGTGTCATTTATTTTCATTCGACTTCATTAAGATACATAAGAGTAAGGCCACTGGTTTCTCTCCTTCTGGAACCTCACCCTGTTTTTAAAAAAAGCAGAGTTATTTACTGAGCCCATGGTCTCAGAGCTAGGCTAGTGGGAAAGAAGGAAAAAGACATTGAAGAAATAGCAGGGGAACCTGAGAAATCCTCAAGGAGCTTCCAGTTGGTAGGGGACATGACTGTCTCAGAGTATTTGCATTCAGGATAATTGGTTTCAATTGTCTGATCCTCACCTAAGGAGTTCAGAGCCAGAAGGTGTATGTGGGGGAAGGAGACGTCAAGATTCTTGAAGAAGGTGTGGGCAGGTGATATTTAATAGGGAAGAAATTGGGGCTAGAAAAAAAAGCTCATTATCAACTGTCAATCAAGCATCTTTCTCTATTCCTGGCCTAGCCAGTTTGAGTCAGGCAGAATGTATATCATGATGCATAATTTTTACAACAATCCTATGATAGAAGTACTATTATCCTCGTTTTATAGATGAAGAAACAGACTTTGGAAGGATAAATTAGCTTGCCCAGGGGCAAGCAGGTGACAGGGGATGCAGGTAGGATTTGAATCTGATTTCAGAACCCAGACTCTTCTCTACTCTCTATGCTAGTCAAAGGCTTTAAACTGGGAACGGTCATTTCAAAGTGGTTTGATCCAGTTTAACCCTGCTTTGACACACTTAAACTAGTTGAAATGGAGTTTAAGTTGGTAAGAATGAGTTGATCAGATTTGAAAGCAGCTGTATTTGTTTTTTTTTAAATGTCTATGTTTATTAATCAGAAACAATTGTTAATCAGAGTATCAGGTCAGTGTTTTGTTAAATCCTTGCAAATGTAACAAAGCATGATATTTTATTGGCCTGTTCATCTTAAGAACTATACACTTTTCAAGTAGATTTATTTTTGACACAATTTATAAGCAGTAAAATGCACCTATCACTAGGCACAGAAAGAAAACCCTTTTAATAGTGTATACTGGTAATATCTGTTACCTTTCTATTTTACTTTTATGGGGTTAAGCTTTTTATAACTTGATTCTGATATAATTTTACACTGACAAAAAAAAATGTGAAAATAATACGAGAAGGCCGGGTGCAATGGCTCAAGCTGGTAATCCCAGCAATTTGGGAGGCCGAGGCGAGAGGATTGCCTGAGACCAGGGGTTTGAGACAAGCCTGGGCAACTTGGCGAGACCTCATCTCTACAATAAATAAAAAATTAGCTGGGCTTAGTGGTGCACGCCTGTAGTTCCAGCTACTTGGAAGACTGAAGCAGAATGATTGCCTGAGCCCAGCAGGTCGAGGCTGCAGCGGCCGTGAGCATTTTATTTTTTTTAAGACAGTGTCTCACTCTAGCCCAAGCTAGAGTGCAGTGGCATGATCACTGCTCACCACAGCCTTGAACTTGGGCTCAAATGATCCTCTTGCCTCAGTCTCCTGAGTGCCTGGAACTATAGGGGTACGCCACTATGCCTGGCTAATTTTTTTGTAGAGACAGGGCCTCACTTTGTTTTCTGGGCTGGTCTTGAACTCCTGCCCCTAAGCAATCCTCTACCTTGGCTTCCCAAAGTGCTGGGATTACAGATGTGAGCCCCCTCACCTGGCCCTATATTCTCTTATGTAGCCATAGTATAACGATTAAAATCAGGAAACTAACACTGACACATGATCTAATCCACAGTACATATTCAAATTTTGTAATTTGTCAAATATATTGCATGGTTATGTCCCCACAGTCCAGGATCATAAATTGTATTTAGTTGTCGAGTCTCTTTAATCCTGAACAATTTATCAGCCTTTCTTTTTCTTTTTCTTTTTTTGAGTTGGAGTCTCACTCTGTCGCCCAGACTGGAGTGCAGTGGCCGCTTCTGGCCATCGTAGCCTCGACCTCCAGCGATCCTTCTGCCTCAGCATTCCAAGTAGCTGGAACTACAAGCGCGTGCTACCACGCCCGGCTAATTTTTTGATTTATTGTAGAGATGAAGTCTCACTAAGTTGCCCGGGCGGGTCTCAAACCCGTGGGCTCAGGCAATCCACTCACCTCAGCCTCCCAAGGTGCGGGATTACAGGCTGAGCCACTGAGCCCGGCTTCTTTTTCTTTTTTTAGTGACAGGGTCTTGTTCTGTCATCCAGGCTGAAGTGGACTATGGACGCATGCCACAACATCTGGCTAATGTTTTAAATTTTTGTAAAGATGATTTCACTATGTTGCCCAAGCTGATCTTGAACTCCTGACCTCAAGCGATCCTCCCACCTCAGCCTCCCAAAGCACTAGTATTAACAAGTGTGAGCTACTGCCCAGCCAGGCTTTTTTTTGACCGTGGCATTTTTGAAGAGTACAAGTCAGTTCTCTTGTAGAATGTTTCTCGGGTTCTTAGTTTGGGTTTGTCTGGTGCTTACTCATGATTAGATTCAGGTTTTGCAATTTTGGCAGAGGTGGGGATGTGTCCTTTAGTGCATTTTATCGGGAGGCACCTGAGGTCCATTTGTCCCACTATTAATGATGGTCATTTCAGGTGCTTGGCTAAGGTGGTATTGGCTTCTCCACTGTAAATGTAAATTTATTATTTTTTCTTAGTAATTAAGTTAATTGTGGGAGGTACTTTTTTTTTTTTTTGAGTTGGAGTCTCACTCTGTCGCCCAGACTGGAGTGCAGTG
>NW_007040059.1:24226-27845 GCF_000164805.1 Carlito syrichta | reverse complement strand
CCTCAGCCTCCCAAAGGCGCGGGATTACAGGCTGAGCCACCAAGCCCGGCTTGGGAGTTACTTTTGAGACTGTAAATATCCTATTCCCTATTAAAGTGTCATTAGTTTTAGCATCCACTGATGATTTTCTTTTTTTTGAGTTGGTGTATCACTTTGTTGCCCAGATTGGAATGCAGTGGCACATTCACGGCCACTGCAGCCTGAACTTGCTGGGCTCAGGTGATCCTTCAGCCTCAGCTTTCCAAGTAGCTGGAACTACAGGTGTGGCACCAAGCCCAGCTAATTTTTTGATTTAAAAAATTTTAATTTTAGCTTTAATTTTTCAGTTGGAGTTTCACTCTGTCGCCCAGGTTAGAGTGCAGTGGCATGCTCATAGCCACCGCAGCCTCGACCTGCTGGTCTCAGGCATTCCTTCCACCTCAGCCATCCAAGGCAGGTGCCACCATGCCTGGCTAATTCTTTGATGTACTGTAGAGATGAGGTATTGCCAAGTTGCTCAGGCTGGTCTTGAACCTCTGGACTCAGGCAGTCCTCTTGCCTCAGTCTCCCAAAGTGCTGGAATTATAGGTGTGAACCACCATGCCTGGCAAGTTTTTGATTTATTGTAGGTATGAGGTCTTGCCAAGTTGCCCAGGCTGGTCTTGTACCCCTGGGCTCAGGCAATCCTCTTTCCTCTGCCTCCCAAAGTGCTGGGATTACAGGTGTGAGCCATCATGCCCTGCAATGATTTTCTAAATTTGCTGTTTCTCATTACTGGCATTCTGTGAGGATTTTCCTTTCTCCCTCATTTATTTGCTCATTTATTTGCATCAGTGTGAACTTGTGAATTCTCATTTATTCACTTGATTATAACCCATTTCTATTAATATTTCATACTCCAATTATCCAGATTTGTCCAGTTGATGCTCTTTCAAGCTGCTGCCTGTATTCCTTTGATATCTTCACCTCATCCTTGAACACAAGCTGTTGCAGACTCTTCTTGTATTTGACCTACCCCAGCCTGGAATCAGCTATTTCTTCAAGGAGCCCTGGTTCCTTTTAGTGGAGAATGGTAGTCAGAAACCCAGATCTCTAGGGGTGCTTGTTGCTGTTAGTGTGTCATTGCTTAGACACATCAATAGCTTTGTCCGCCTCTCAGCAGTCAAAGCTAGGAAAGTGTGTGTGTGTGTGTGACCTTGAGTTCATACTGCTATCTAAAGTCCAAACCCTAGAGTTTAGTCTAGCCACCCCGCCGTCCGTGTGTATAACCCCGTTATCTAATGGTGGCTCTAGGGATTTGACTTTTCAAGAGCAGTATTTATAAACGAGGTCTGCTTAGCTCCTGTGTGTATATCTATGAGTACAAATGTGCTGTGATTCTACCTCCTGTCTCTCTTAGTCTTTGTCTCTCTGCTTATGCATATGCATAAGTTTCTGTCATTCCTTGCCTCAGTTTTTCTGCTGCCTTTGTATCTGGATGTAATCCAGACCCAGCGTGCATTTTTATTGTAATATCTGTGGAGTAGTTTTATTCTTACTGTTTTTCAGTTAGGTGGTTGAGTTTAATACTTTCTATATTTTTAAAGCCCTCAAAATAACCTGGTTTTTAAGTGGGTGGCCCTCACTGATCATGCTATGGGTCAGTGACTTTCAATCAGAAGAAAGACTTCCCCAAATTCTCACTATAGAGCATCCTCTGTTCTCATCCAAGCTTCCCTGGGTCCCTGAGTAATCATGAGAAAGTCACTTGATCTCTTTGGGTCTCATTGTAAGACTTCCTGCCACACAGCACAGATGTGAGGTCAGGCACTCTATTATTGAGGAGAAAAGTGAAATAGCCTGCTAAATAATAACATTTTATAATATAATTAATTATGTAATAAACGATAACCAAAAGAATTATCCCCATTCCAACTGGTGATATATCAATTATAATATCATATGATAGACTGTACCAAAAAAATAAAAGCTTTCCATTGTTCCAGACTCTCGATGGTGGACTTGATGGCTAAAACCCAAGTTCCACTTGTTTTACCAGGAGAAGTCCTCCTGTCAAGGAATAGAAAGATGATTAGCGGTATTTCCTTAATCCATTTGATATCCCTCTTGAAGACTAGGAGGTGGTTACAGAAGGAAACACGTGGAATATGCCAGTCAGCAGCCACATCTGCTGAGATTTCCTGACTTCTCTCCTCAAACCCAGCCATACAACTTTTTAACCTGAACCTGTTATCTGTAAAGCCTCAGTCTGATGGAGGATGGGGAGCTTTGGGGAATTCTTTGACCTTCCCAGAATCTCTACCAGTCTTCCAAATGGCCTCCCAACCTCTCCCCACTCCTACTGGTCTTAACACCATTTCTTGGGCTGGCATTCAAGGCCATCTAGCTCCTGTCTCCACCTCCTACAAGTGTGCAGGGGATCCAGAGCCAGACTTGCAGGGCTTGGATTCCAGTCCTGCCTCTTACTAGCAGGACTGGGAGTTATTTACTATGTCCATATCTCAGTTTCCTCATCTGTAAACGGGAATGATGATGATAATACCTAGCTCAACAGGTTATTACCTGTGCAGGAATTGATTAATATATGAAAAGCCCCTAAACAGTGCCTAGCTTATAGTAATTTTAGACCACCCCCCCCAACCCCCTTTAATCCATTCTCCACAGCTTCCAATGTTAGAGCATAAATTGGTTTATATCAGTCCTCTGCTCATCACCTCCAATGGCTTCTCATCCTATTTGGAGAAAAAGTCAAAGTCAATGAGTGGACTCTAAGACACTACAAAACTCGGACTTCCTGGTACCTCTCTGACCTTGACTCTGACCAGCTTCTCCCCTGTGCCTGTGCTCCAGTCCTTCTGTCTTCAGATGTTGCCTCCTCTGGGGGACCTTCCCTAACTACTATGTTTTTTTTTGTAACCACCCTCCCCGCCACACACATCCTAACCCCCTTCCCTGCTTGCTTTTTCTCTGTGGGGTTATATTTACCCACACATTTTGTTGTCTGTCTTCTCTCACAAGAATGTAAAGCTCCCTGAGGGTAGAGCTTTTCATTGATTTTATGTATTTATTTTTGAGACAGTGTCACTCTGTCACCCAGGCTGGAATGCAGTGGTGTAATCATAGCTCACTGTAGCCTCAAACTCCCAGGCTCAAGCAGTCCTCCTGCCTCAGCTTCCCTAATAGCTGGGACTAGAGGTGTGAGCCACTGTACCTACTAATTTGTATTGGGTATTTTATGGCTGTATCCTCAGCTCCTAGACAGAGCTTGGCACATAGTAGACACTCAATAAATGTTTGCTGAGTAATAATGTTGGTATATTAACTCTCTTTCAATCAAAGTAGTTATTTATTTATGAAACACACCTTCCTAGGGGTGACAAATGCATTCAAACAAGTGTCATCTCATTAGCCAGATGTCCCCACTTGGGGTGACTGCCTAGAGGAGCTGTGTTAAGAAGGATTCGGAGCCGGGCTCCGTGGCTCAGCCTGTAATCCTGCGCCTTTGGGAGGCTGAGGTGAGTGGACTGCCTGAACCTGAGGGTTCGAGACCCGCCTGGGTGGTGAGACCTCATCTCTACAATAAATCAAAAAATCAGCCGGGCGTGGTAGCACATGCCTGTAATTCCGGCTACTTGGAAGG
>NW_007040059.1:18636-24206 GCF_000164805.1 Carlito syrichta | reverse complement strand
ACTTGGAAGGCTGAGGCAGAAGGATCGCCGGAACCCAGCAGGTCAAGGCTGTGGTGGCCAGGAGCGGCCACTGCACTCCAGTCTGGGCGACAGAGTGAGACCCTAACTCAAAAAAAAAAGAAGGATTCTGAGACTGCTTCTTGGCCAATCAAGAAAGTGTTATACCAGTGGTGTCTGCTATGGTGGTGTGGAGGTCTGAGAGCCACATACTTGTCAAACACAAATCCTTTTTACAGGTCCTCTTCTTTCTGAGCATGGACTGCCTTCTCGATTTGCCCAGCTCTTACTCATTTCTCAAACCTCTGCTCAAATCCTACCTCCTCCACCAAGCCTTTTCTAGCCAAGTCAGTTCCCTGAGATTTCTCCCTGAACTCCCATGTTGCTCATGCCTGGGTGACTTCCCTGGCAATGAGCTTTTCCTTTGCTGATGTGTGGGCCCTTAGAGGGCAGCTCCTGTGCCTTATTCTCTCTAGTAACTTGCACTGTGCTGGACACTTGTAAGTAGTCCAAAAAACACTTGTTTTGGTCAGGCTTTTTTTTTTAGTTGGAGTCTCTCTCTGTCAGCCAGACTGGAGTGCAGTGGCACGATCATGGCTCACTGCAGCCTTGACCTCCTGGGCTCAGGCCATCCTGCCTCAGCCTCCCAAGTAGCTGGGACTACAGGTGTGTGCCACCATACCCGGCTAATGTTTTTTATTTTTGTGCTTCCCAGGCTGGTCTCAAATCCTGGGCTCAAGCAATTCTCCCTCTTTGACCTCCCAAAGTGCTGGGATTACAGGTGTGAATTCTTTTTCACCTAAAAAGAGGATTTTTTCCCTCAACGAATTTCTCTGGAGCACAAAAACCTTAAAAAAAAAAAACAACAACCAAAAACTGCTGTTCTGTGGTATATTAAAAATGCACAGAAGGACCAACTCTTGAGGAGAGAGAAAAATTCTTCTCCCACTCACCATGGACAGATGTGGGCCACTGGAGCTGAGATGTGGAAGAAACAAAGTAGAAAAAAATCCTGGGAAAGTGACATTGGAAAAGCATCAATATGTCTAGTTTACTGAAAAATTCAGAAGGGAACTGAATGCTGCCCACCCCGCCTGGCTTTGTGGAGGAGTTCTGGGCATCAGGCCCTCTTCTAGAGCCTGGGCCCGGCTGTCACACAGAGGCTGTGGCTGTTACCGTGAGGTCAGACAATCCCAGCTAAAGAAAACAGAGCATTCAGCTCCTTGGGGTTGGGGGTTGTCATGGGCAAGAGGAAGCAAGTGAGTGGGGAGCAGAGTGGTGGTGGGGTGGGCGCACTCCCTTCTAGCCCTCGGCCCCCGTTCTGTTCCTGGGACCCAGGTCAGGCTCCTGGTAACATCTGCACATTCATGTTTACAGAGAGGGAAGCAGCCCTGACTCCCATGCTGCACAGCCTCTTGGAGGTGGGAGAAGGACAACTGGTACACTCAGGTTTGCATTTCTACTCCGTGATTCCTGGAATTCAGCTCTCATCTCTGACCCTCCCCTCTTTCCTCCCTACCATGCTTAGCACTGGACCCCCCTTGCTCTACTGCCCAGGCTGGAGTGTAGTGGTGCAATCATCAACCTCCAACTCCTGGGCTCAAGCGATCCTCCCACCTTAGCCTCTTGAGGAGCTGGGGTGACAGGTGTGAGCTACTGTGCCTGGCTAATTTTTTAATTTTTGTAGAGTTAAGGTCTTGTTTTGTTACCCAGGCCTGTCTTAAACTCCTGGGCTCAAGCGATCATTCCACCTTGCCTCCCAAAATGTTGGGATTACAGGCATAAGTCACCACATCCGGCTTATCCCTCTTCTTAATTCTTGGTCTTCCACCCTACTTACAAAGCATTTTAAGTTTTTCCATAGAGCCAAAGACCCCTTGCCCTCACCCCCATCCCTGCTCTCCTGTCCAGGCCACATCCTCACTTTCTCTACCTTCTGCAGGCCTTGGGAGGACAGACTGCATAGTGTCTGTCATCTCCTCCTGCTTCCTCAGAGCCCAAGATGGGGTCCAAGGGGGGAGGGGGGAGAGGGGAAGGTTCAGAAACTACCTATGGGGCACAGTGTTCACTATCTGGGGAATGGGCCACCTGAGACCCAATCCCCACCACTACATAATAAGTCCATGTAATAAATAAATATGCATGTGTACCCCCGAATCTAAAAAAAAAAAAAAAAAGATGCGATCTAGAGGTTCCCTGAACCCACCGGCAGCAGGAAGAAACGACTAGGGGGTATAGCCTGGGGAGAGGGGCTCAAAATCAGAACACCTGGTTCTGGTCCTGGTTCCACTACTCACTTGCTGAGTGAACTTGGGCAAAACCTCTTCCCCCATGAGAAAGGGAAGTACAACAATAATCATAGCTAACGCTTCCGGAGACCCAGGCATGTGCTAGGCTACGTGCTTCCTGTCCTTGGCTCTCAGTGAATTCTCACGGTAATCCTGGGGATGGGGACTGTTATAATTCCCATTTTCCAGATGAGGAAACGGAGGCTCAGAAAGTGCATGACTTGGATAAGGTGAGGAAGCTTTGTGCTGGAGCCTGGATTTGATCCAGGGACTCTGACTCTGGTGCCTTTCCTGTGCTATATATATGGAGCTCCCTAAAGTAGCTTGCATCTCATGGAGCATGGACTATTTCCAGGAACTCTGCTGAGCACTTTGCAGTCATTCATCTCCTTCTTCCTGGCTCTGTCTCATAATCTCACCTGGTGTCACCTAGTTGAGATGTCTTCCGCTGTGTCTCCGCTGTGTCTCAGCAAATCCATCCCTTCCCCACACCTCACCTACTCTGGTTTAGTTCCTCATAACACCTTTTTTGTTCTTGTAGAGATGGGGTCCGGCTCTGTCGCCAATCATAGCTCACCCCAGCTTCAGCTTCCCGGGCTCGAGTGATCTTTCCACCTCACCCTCCTGAGCAAGCACCACGACACCCACCTGATTTTTAAAAATTTTTGGTAGAGACGAGGTCTCGCTGTGTTGTCCAGGCTGGTTTTGGACTCTTTTCTCCTCGGCCTCCCAAAGCCCTGGGATTACAGGTGGAGCCATGGCTCCTGGTCCATAACACTTCAATGATGTGGCATCCACTCATCTGTTTATTTGTTATACTACCTGTCTCCCTGTCGCTGAATATAAGCTTCTTGAAGGCTAAGACCTTATTGGTCTAGTCTATTGTCATATCTCCAATATCTCTGTTCCCGACTGGCACAAAGCAGACTCAATAAATATGTGTTAAACGAATGAATGAATTCTGACAACAAATCAGGAATATACTTGATTTGAATATAGAATATACTATTGATAATTGCATTTTACAAGTAAGAAAACCAAAGCCCAGATGGAAAATAATTTGCAGCAGGTGATGGAGTATGGGCTCAAACCCAAGCAGGGAGACTTCAGAATCTTCCAGGAGTCCTAATGGCTCCTCCCAGCTCCAAACCTGGAAGTGTGAAGGCTCTCAGTCTTTATCTTAAAGAGAGAGGGAGTCTGTGAGCCGGGATTGGGGAGGAAGGCTTTTGCTTGTTTTCCTTCTCTTTCTCCAGCAAGAGTGCAGAGGTTTGGACCCCTGTCGAGGCCAGACTGACAGGATTAGAGGAAACAGCTGGCCTGAGCCCGTGCCCTGCAGGAGGGAGCTCACATTCCCGGGCTCTGGGAGGGAGCAGCTCCCCACAGCCTGTTCACATTCCAGGTCGGTCATTTTCCTGAGCCCAGATGTTTGCTAATGAGCTGGGGAGAGGGGCTTTCAGCCCTTAGCCCCAGCTCGGGGCCCCACATTACCTCGGTCCCAAGGGGCTGGCCCAGGGCCAAGAGGCTCTGGCCTCAGGCCCGTGCCCTGTGCCAGCCAGGCCTGTCGGGGCAGCTGGAACACCGCTGCCAACCAGGTGCATCTCATCGAGCTTGGAGAGTCTGACGTGACAGGTTCTGCCCTTCCCGCTGGGGCCCTGCTACCCTGGGTCCCACTGGGGCAGATCCCCACTGCAGCCTGATGGGGAGGAGCACCGAGGCAGGGCATGGGAGCGTGGACTCTGGTGGTGACAGGTCTGGGTTACAGTCCAGGCTTTATCAGTCACTAGCAATATGGTCTTGGGCAGGTTCGCTGTATTTTCTAATGCCTCGATATTTCTCACCTGTAAAATGGTAACAACGATGGGACTGTGGTAAGGATTAGATGCCTGCCCAAACGTACCTGTTGATAGATGTTATTACCAAGTCAC
This sequence comes from Carlito syrichta, assembly GCF_000164805.1. NCBI lineage: Eukaryota > Metazoa > Chordata > Mammalia > Primates > Tarsiidae > Carlito > Carlito syrichta. The sequence continues at coordinate 19,996 of NW_007040059.1, read as the reverse complement.
CTGTAGGCCTCCCATTCACATGATGCCCCTCCCCCACAGTAACCAGTCTTCACCAGACAGAGGTGACCCCTGTGTTGGGGACAGTGGTGACCTGCACCGTCCCAAGGGCCCTGGCTGAGAGTAGTGGCTCCCACTCCTGGCTCTGTGACTGATCTGACAAGCTCATTCGGCTCCACAATTAGCTTCCTGCAGTGCGGGTGTGGATTCTCACACACCTTAGACATCCACCCCCGACCCTGTCCAGAGTCCACATGAAGAATGGTGGTGGTAAGCTTTGGCTGCAAAACAGTAGGCATCTCCTGAGTGCCTACTGTGTGCCGCCTAGCGAGGCTGGTTTCTGCAGCGGGGCTCATCCTACAGACATGAGCTGGTTGGCCACGTGACTTTGGGTTGAGTTCCTTAACCTCTCCTTAGGTCTTAGTTTGTTCACTTGTCAAGTGGGAATAACAATACTGTTTACCTTATAGATTGATTGCGGAAGTGAAAAGTGCTTAGACTGGGACCAGGCACACGCGAATTAATATCATTGTTCCTCTAGTTACCATTATGGGAAGACTTATTGGTGCTATAAGTAATGACTTCATTCAATCAAATGTGTTGTATCTCTCATTTGGTCCCGCCTTAAGCACGGGACCCTGAAATAAACACTCGCCCTCTGCCCTCCAGGAGTCGCCCCCCCTCCCACCAAGGCAGGAAAGAAATGTCCATAGCAATTCTAGAGGGAAACTAGCCTCAGTAGAAGCAGGATCCGTGAGCCAGGAGCTCACGGAGGAGGGGGAAGTTCATGCTCTCGAGGGTCTTGGGAAGGCTTTCCAGTGTGGTGCTTAAAGAATGTCTCCCAGAAGATAAAAAGAAGGGAAGGGAACCCCAGGCAGAGGGAACAGCATAGATGACAGCTAGGAGGCATAGAGATGCAGGCTGGATTTGGAGAGTGAGTACACTACGGGGCTCCCAGCAGGCCGCTAGAAGCCGCCGGGGTGCTCGGCAACCTCATGACCTCAGAGGAGCAGGGCTGCGTCCATCTGGAAGCTTCCAGCCGGGCTATGAAATAAAGCAAAACCCCTCCCCCCACCGCCCCAATCGTGTCCCACGTGGTGTCCCTGGGCTGCCAGGGCGAAAGCTGTGCTTTCACCCCGTGGGGCACTCAGAAGCGAGAAGGCACGACCGGGATCCACGCGGGCGCCCGCTGATGCGACGGGCGACCCTCCCCTCCACCCCAAGGCGCGGCTGGATGCCGGCCCAGCGCCAGAGGAGTGAGTTCCTGGCTGGCGTTCTAGCTCCTCACCGTTCTTCCTGGGGCTTTCGGGCCCTTCCCGGGATGCTTCAGCCAAGGCCCGGAGCGCCCGGAGGTCGGGAGACG
>NW_007040059.1:7032-17391 GCF_000164805.1 Carlito syrichta | reverse complement strand
GCTTGCGCCTCGGTCTCCACGTCTCGCCGCCTCTCCGGCCGCCTATGCGGGAGTCTCGCCGAGTCTGCGCTTCCCCCGACCCCCGCCCTCCGATCCCCACAAGCCCCCAGCGTCGGAGGCTCGCCCTCCTCCCCAGCCCCAGCTGGGGTCGCGAATAGCTGCCTAGACCGGGTGAAAGACGCCCCCCGCCTCCGCCGGCGCCCGGGGCTTGGCCCGGTCATCCCCCTGGAATTGAGTCTGGGGCAGGGAGAGGCAGCCTTTCCGGGGCTCAGTTTTCGGAAGAATTCCACCCCCGCGAGGCCGTCTGGACGGCAGGCCCCTGCTGCCGGCCCCCTGCCCGGCCCGCTGCCAGGGCGGGGCGATTCTGATCTCTTACGAGCCGCGGCCTAGGGGGCAGCCGCCTGCCTCGGCGGGCCGGGGTTGGCCGGCATCTGGGGAGAAGGCCACACTTCCCGGCTTCCTGAGACCCTCGCCCAGCTCGAGGCCACCAGCCTGTAACGAGGGGCACCCCGGGAAAACAGGTCAGGACTGGAGGCCAAAGACTGGGCACTGGCGTGCAGGGCCGGCGGGGCAGGAAGCAACTGGTCAACGAGGAGCCCCTCACCCTTTGTTACTGTGGAGCGCGGCCTCCCGAGTCTCCCCCAGATGCTGGGGCTGCTTGGGTGTGGCGCACCCCGAGCTGGGGCCGAAGAAGAGGCAGGGCTGCGTGTTTCCTCCGTGACCCCCACCCCTCTCCATCCACCCTTCCTCGCAGGACCTCTCCCTCCGGGGCCTGTGTGCTGCAGAGGTGGACGGGGGAGTGGGTGTTCTGCCTCAGCCAGGGGTATGGCCTCCCGGTCTTAAAGTGGAATTTCAGAGTGGGTTTCGCTTTCCCCCGCCCCCAGCCCCCAGGGTCGGAGGCTGCCGGGCGGGCAGGGCTGTTGGTGAGGTCTGCAGGGGGACTTCTGCTGAGCAGATGTGCAGGCCGGCCCTGCAGCAGCTCATTAGCATGGGTTTGTTTTGGAGACTGGCTTGGGCCTGCGGGCAGGAGGGTCTGTGGGCAGGAGGGCCGTGGCCGGGTTGGGGGGCTGGCACAGAGGAAGCCAGGGCTGGAAGGTGGGGCTGCCTGGCAGAGGCAGGCAGGCCTGGGTGGCATGGGTTTGGCCCTGCGACTCTGCCCCCTGGACAGTTGGTTCATGCTCTGCCCAGTGGCCCAGAACCTCCCCAGGGCTGAAGGAAGGAAGGAAGCCGCCCTGCGGGGGGACTGGGGTCGTGGAGTCACAGCCGCCTTAAGCAACACGTTGGAGCCAGACTCCTCCTGAGGGCATCTGCTCAAATGGACATTCCCAGGCCCTGCTGCCTGTTTTACAGGTGGCAAACTGTGGGGCTCAGGGAGGTGAAGCAGGTGGTCCGTGGCTCGGTTTGTAACCATTAGACTTCCCTGCCTCCAGGCACACAGTGAGCTAATGGATGGGTTTTGTCCAGAATTCACACTTGGACCCCAGAGTGGGCCCAGGAGACCTTGACGGGCTGACCAGGGCCAGGGTCTGACCCAGGCGAGCAGGGAGCCCCAGGCCTGACAATGCCTTGCCCCTTCCCAGAGTGACATTTTCAGTTGCACCACTCAAGGAAGTTCCTGTACTCATTCCAAGACCCGGAGCCATCGCCCTGCCCTTGCCGATCCCCAAGCCTAGGGCTGCGGCCTTAACCGCCGCACCCTCTGTGCCCAGCAGCTGCTCAGCCTGGCAGCCGTGCAGAGCCCACTTGCTCCAAGTTGGATTCCAGAGGAGGCCGATCTTATCAGGGCACCCGGGTTGCAGTCTGAGTGGTCTGAGTGGGACCTCCTTCCCAGTTCCCGCTGTGGGGTAGCATCGCCTGACAGCTTATAAAATCACTTCCCAGCTGTCATCTCATTTGCTTGAGATTCACCTCAAGATTTTCCCTAAATCCAGTTTCACTGAGGCAGATGCAACCCAGATTAAGATGTTCCCAGGACCCACCCAGGATCCGGTGGGAGGGAGGAGCCGACAGGAGCAGGCAGGGGCCAGGGAGGGTAAGAGGCCCAGGGTAACAGGTTCTGTGACAGGTGACCTCTCCAGGGTCTTCGTGTGCTCTTCAGTCTAATTTTCACAGCTGCCCTGCGAGCTGGGTTATCATCGCTATCCCCCCACTTTGCAGATGAGGAAACCAAGGCACAGAAAGACTAAGGTGGCTGGGCTAGAAGTTGAAGCCTGTCATAACTGTGGAGAATGGAGGATACCCAGACCCTGCCCTTGGTGCGTGGTTGGGGCATGACAGAGGGGAGAGGCAGGGAAGTGAGCATCCAGCCTGAAAAGCCATAGGCCACTAACCCCACATGCTCATTGTACATATTGCAATGTGGCCTGAATGCCGGGCCTACAGGTGGAAACACCCGGCCCAGTCATGTGGAAGGGTTCTCAGAAGAGGCTATGTGGAAGTAGGAGCTGAAGCTGGGAGGGAGAAGCCCACCCTTCTGCCAAGGACTTGCCACCCTGCCCTCCACGGCTCCTCTACCGACTGGCTGCTGGGAATGGCCGCAGGACAGGCCGGGTGTGTGTGCGTGTGAGCTTGCGTGGGAATGCACTTTCCTGTGTGTACACAGGCATGCTTATGTGTGTGTGTATTGTGATATGTTCATAGGGACACAGGGGTGTGGAATACACCTGCTTTTGGTGTATGTGAGACTCAAGTGAGTGACTATATTCTGCCTTGAAAATTCTGGTGTACCTGGCCTTGAGGAACCCTGAATATGCAGACTTACTCAAAAGAGGGAACAGACTTACTTAGAACAGATAGACTCTGCCCTTCAAAGGGTTTCACTGTCAGTGGGAGTAGAGAGGTGCTCCTTGAAATCTAGGTCCCTCTGGTATATTTAGGGTGCGTTTAGGAGGCTATTCCGGGCACTGGGATCCAGGCAGTGGGGCTCAGGGCCCCAGGCAGTGGTGTTTTTCATGGGGAACCCTCTCCTGGGGGGCTGGGAGGCTGTTGCTCCTGACCTGACTGGTCCCCAGAATCATGTGGTTAGGCCACAATCCAGACCTGGGGGTCAAACATCAGAGCTGGGCGTGGGCATCTGAGTATTTTTTTTTTTTTGAGTTGGTGTCTCACTCCGTTGCCCAGGCTGGAGTGCAGTGGCACACTCACGGCCACCCCAGCGTCGACCTGCTGGGCTCTGGCGATCCTTCCACCTCAGCCTTTCAAATAGCTGGAATTATAGGTATGCGCTACTGCACCCAGCTAATTTTTGATTTATTGCAGAGACAAGGTCTCGCCAAGTTGCCTGGGCTGATCTTGAACCCGGGGGCTCAGGCAGTCCACTCGCCTCAGCCTCCCAAAGTGCTGGGATTACAGGCTGAGCCACCGAACCCAGCCAGCATCTGAGTTTTGGACAAGCATCTCGGGAAGAGGCCTCCAGGCCTGACCCTGAAGCCTGCATTCCTGCCGCCCTACCTCCCTGGCTTCCCTAAGGGGCCTGCTGAACCAAGGCTTCCAGGGAGGCCACCAGGGCAGGTCTACCTTCATCCCTGAAGTGGGAGATATGGGTGGGTCACTTCCTTGACTTGTGCCTCAGTTTCCACAGTGGTCAGCGGTACCCCTCTGGGACTTCCTTTCTGTGGGTGGCAGCTAAGAATGTGTCAGACGTTTGCAGGAGGCCACTGAGGAACCGGAGGGTTTGGATTTGGGAGTGACCTGTGGGTGGGGGTGGGAAGAAGGCACCCACCTGTGCTAAGGATGCCCCCTTTGAGCCTCACAGCTCCCCTGTGAGGAAAGTTAGTGTCATACACACCTTTACTGAGGCTCTGAGAGCCAGCGTCTCTGAGCCGCGGCCACAGGACAGTTTGCTAGTCGGGAGTGGGATTTGGACTCTGGTCTGTGGGGCCCCCAAGCTTCCAGCTTGCGCAGTGGCTGAACACCAGAGTGCTGCTAGGAATGAAGGTGAGTCCACGGGGGCAGTGGCAGCATCCTAACTCCAGACTCCATTCTTTCCTGCTTCTTTCTCTTTTGTGAACCTTTTTACCTGCAAGTGGAGCAAAGAGTTCATCTGCTACTGTCCAGGTTCAAATCCCGATTCTCCTATTAACTAATTGTGTCAGCTTCAAGTGAGTCTTCTAATCCCTCTATGCCTCAGTTTCTTCACCTGTAAATGGGGGAAGGAGTAGGATCTATCTCATAGGGTTTGTTATAAAGACCCAAATATGAGAGGGGAACCCCCCAAATACGGGCATTACTTTTTGGAGGGTGGGCCTCTTGTACAGGCTTCCCCTGCTAGGTTAGTGTTTTAGGAACCCATCAGCATCAGTGTAGCAGCTAGTATTGTTGTGAGAGGCTGCCTTCAGCTTCAGTGAATCTTTTTTGGAGATTCTTGCAACTGTTTGCCCATTTCATGTGTGATTCACAAACGCATCTGCCACACTGAGTGTTCTGCAGTTTTTGACCAAAAACGGTATGGCCCCATGCCCTGCTCTCCCTGTTCACCTGATCTCGCCCTGAGTGACTTTTGTTTCTCCAGTGAAAAAAGTCCTCAAAAGGAAACGTTTTGCCAGTGTAGCAGAGGTGAAACAAAAAAATGACAGGAGCACTGAAAGACATCAGAATTGATGGGTTCAAAAACTTTTGAGCAGTGGAAAAAGTGTCTCGATGGATGTATTGAATCAAACGGAGAGAACTTTGAAGGGGAAGTTTAAACATGTAAGACTTTTACAACTTTTAATAAATAAATAAAAGATACACAACTTTTAATAAATAAATTCCATTTTGGGGGAATATAAATATATATAAATGAATATAGTCATGCGCTGCATAATGACAGACCCTGGCCATGACGGTGGTCCCATAGAATTGTAATCCTGTATTTTCACTATGCCGGTTCTATGTTTAGATACATAAATGCTCACCGTTGTGTTACAGTTGCCTACAGTACTCAGTACAGTCCCATGCTGCACAGGTTTGTGGCCTAGGAGCAACTATACCATGTAGCCTAGGTGTGGAGTAGGCACTACCTTCCAGGTTTGTTTGAAGACACCCCACAATGTTCGCACAACTGTGAAGTCAGGTAACAATGAATTTCTCGGAATGTATCCCCTTGGTTAATGGTTAAGCCCTTACCTTGACAATCACTGCAATCCTGTGTTTAATCCAGAACTAAGAACCTCTACTGTCCTCCTGACAGCCGTCCTGAAACAATGGCACCCTCTTCCCCCACCTCCCTGGACCTCCCCTCAGGGTTGACCCGAGTGGGCAGAGGGTCCAGGCCCCAGCTACAGGGGCCTGAATGGCCAAGGGCAGGGACCTTGGGACAACCTGTCTACAAAGCAAGGGACTTGGCCTGGTTATCTCCAGCCTCCCCCCATCCCCCCATGTCCTCCCTCCCCGCTGCTTTCTGGGAGTCCTATGACTTGCTGTGTGACCTTCGGGGCCAGGAGGAAGGGTTGAGAATTTGGGCGAGGCTCTCAAAGCTCAGGAAGGAAGGTCCGATGATTGCTGCTTAAAATAATAAATTAGCTGAGTTGCTGCTAAAAAAAATTTTGTTTAAAAGCATAAACCAATAGAAAATAAAATCTAGACCGGGCTCGGTGGCTCAGCCTGTAATCCCAGTACTTTGGGAGGTGGAGGTGAGAGGACTGCCTGAGCCCTTGGGTTCGAGACCAGCCTGGGCAACTTGGTGAGACCTCGCCTCTACAATAAATAAAAAATTACTTGGGCGTGGTAGTGCGCACCTGTAGTTCCAGCTATTTGGAAGGCTGAGGTGGAAGGATTGCTGGAGCCTAGCAGGTTAACCTTGGGGTGGCTGTGAGTGTGCCACTGTACTCCAACCTGGGCGATGGAGTGAGACTCCAACTCAAAAAAAAAAAAAAGAAAAGATAACCTAGTGACCAAGAGTCCACCTCACTGGTGGGGTGAAGAACTCACGGGTTCTTCTGGCCTGGGCTGGAGGGCAGGAGGAGGTGGGTGTGTCTTGATGGCAGATGCATGTGGGAGAGACTTCACCTGGCATCTTTGCTGCATCCCATTCCAGCACAGCCCTGGCTCGGATGCCTGCCCAGCCCTTCCCATGATCCTCTGGGGGAAGAGAGCTGACCTTGGTGGGTGCCTGCTAGGTGCTGAGTGCTTTCACTTAATCCTCCCAGTTCTTCTCCAAGGAAAGTTCCATGCTCCACATTTTAGGACCGAGGAAGGTGGAAGTCACGCAACTCCTGGGTGCAGGGGGGCTGGAATTCCAACATCAGTGACTCCAGGGTCCAGGCAGCTGGCGGGAGTCCAGGCGGAGTGCTGGAGCTCAGGGCTGCTAGCCTGGGAAGGCTGGGTGTGGCCCCAGTGCCCTGCTGAGAGCCTGCCAGGGCCTAGTGGGTTGGGCTTCAAAGCCCCTCTGTGGGCACGGCTAGCCCCTTTGAGGAACTCAGCTGTGCACCACAGAGGGCAGGAGGTAAGGGAAGTGGCCTTCTGCCTCAGTTTATCTCCTTTCTCCTCCATTTCGGCCCCAGCCTGACCCTAATAAGCAGCTCCCAAACACCCGGCCAGCAGCCTCCTCCAAGACCTCACCGTCATCTCATCTCCCAGCGAACCTCATGATCAGCCTCAGCCCCAGTCTCAGCTCCTGACCGGCTGCCTCCATTCTGATCTCTGTAATCCCAACTCCGAGTCAGACCCGGGTGCTGGTCTCCAGGGCACTTTCGTGACGACCCCACTCTCCCTTTCAAACCTTCCTGAAACCCTAACATCATTCCCTGTCGTGGTCACTCCTTGCCCCACCTGACCCGTCATTCCTGAGAAAGCGAGGCTGTGTCGGACACAGGGCAGAGCCCCCGGAGCTCTCTGTCTAGGGGGCTCCCGTGGGTCTCTGGGCCCCCTCCAGGTGTGCTGTGGTCAGACCCTGACTTAGAGGCTAATTCCCTGGGGAGGGCAGAGGGCCTGTAGGGGTGAGGAAGCCTCTTGGATGTCATGCTTGTTGAAAATTAGTCCGGTTGCCAGCTAGGAAGGAGTCCATTCTGTTTTGTTAGGATGTGGTTGTACTGAAAACACGGGCTTTGTGAGCGGGACCGGAAACGTGTGGGTGAGAGCTGGATCATGACAGGAACTCATCTGGGCTGAGGGCAGCCTGTGCTCCCTCACCTTCAGCTTTCCCCTGGACAGGGGCAGGGCTCATCCTGGCATTCGGGCCCTAAGAGAGGGAGACCTCCTGCAGGGGCTGGGGGAGGCAGGACACAGTGGATGGGTGGCAGAGTGCCCGGAGGGGGTTGCAGCCCTGCAGGCTGGCCCTGGTTCTCCCTGGGAACCCCGCTCAGCCGGCCTATTTTGAGACCTCCTCCCTGGATACTTTACGGAGCACCTGCTGCCGCTACCCCCCACCACCCAGGGGAGAATTGTCCCGAATGGGATGCCCAGTCCCAAGCCGCCAGACTCTTGGTGCTGGGCTTCTGGGGGGCCCGTAGGATGGAGACCTGGCCCCTCCTCCTGATTCAGCTTCACCCAGACCCCTTGGGAGATAGTCCCAAGATACAGAATCCCAGACTGTCTGAGCTGAAATGGCTCCCCAGGCCGGCTGCACATTAGAGCCATCCAGGAAGCCTGTTAAAAACGCAGAATCCCTCCCTCCCTGGATCTTTCACTCCACCAGTCCCCGGGGAGTTCATTTTACAGGTGGGGAAACTGAGCCCTGAGGGTCCTGGCTGCCCAGCATGTGTGGATCCAGTGCCTTGTCCTCAGAGGACTTGGGGCCCCCCCCCGCAGGCACCACCGTTTCTGAATCTTTCTGGAGTCTCCCCCCACATGCTTTTTGAGGTGGGGGTGTGGGTGAAACCTCTGGAAGATAAAGCTGGGGAACACCGGGAGAGTCCACAGACTGCCCTGCAGCGCCACCTTCTGGTAACTACTGGCATTGTTTTATTGTGGCGCTCCATCTTTCTGTACTCTAGGAGTTGAATTTGCCCCTGGTCCAGTGCTTGGTTTGACTCAGGAGTTAGGATGTGGCTGGGGTAATGCTGTGTGCAGTGGGCTCGAGCTCTGGTGGGCCACCTTAGAAAGAAATATTGTCTGGGACGGAGTCAGTATTTTTGGCCCGAGGTCCAGCCTGGTGGCATAAGAATTCATGGCACCGTGAAGGCTGAGGTCAGCTTTTCAAACGCCAGGATCCTGACAACAGTGGCAGTGGCTTTCCGGGAAACACGGCAGGTGGCTGGACCCCCAGGGGCTGTGTGGGCAACTTTTTGTATGTTTTCCTGGATGATCCACAACATCAAAGCAACAAAGGCGGCAATAAGTGTTGGACAACACTTACGAATGACAGCGGTCCTGGACCATGCACAGTACCACCATTGCACAGAGATAAAAAGTAATGTGCTTAACGCAACACAGTGACATTAATGAACTCATCTGGAAGGTGTATTATCCGCTAGGCTCATTTAATCTTCCTGATACCCATCTGATGCAGGTACTATTCACAGCCTCATTTGGAGGCTCAGAGAGGAAAAATCACTTGTCCAAGGTTGTATTTGGTTAGTAGGTGGGTGAGCTGGGATTTGAACCAAGGATCAGGTGCCAGAGCCCATGTTGTAACACCTCCATCCCCTACCGCCCAGGCGTCCCCGGGTCTTGCTGTGCCTCACCTGGCACCTGTACTCAATTCTAGGGCTCTGGAGGCCACGGGCATGATGCTTCGGGTCCTGGTGGGGGCCGTTCTCCCTGCCATGCTCCTGGCTGCCCCACCACCCATCAACAAGCTGGCGCTGTTCCCGGACAAGAGTGCCTGGTGCGAAGCCAAGAACATCACCCAGATCGTGGGCCACAGCGGCTGTGAGGCCAAGTCCATCCAGAACAGGTGGGACCCGGGAGCAGGTGGGGGGACGAGGAGGGGGCCTAGGAGGGAGGAGGAGGACCAGGGTGCCTCCCCTGCGGTGACACCGGCGTGGCAACCTCTCCTCCCGCAGGGCGTGCCTGGGACAGTGCTTCAGCTACAGCGTCCCCAACACCTTTCCGCAGTCCACAGAGTCCCTGGTGCACTGTGACTCCTGCATGCCAGCCCAGTCCATGTGGGAGATTGTGAGTACCACCGGTATAGGGCCTGCCCAGCCTCGGCCCGGAGCCTGCCCCGGCCTTGGCCTTTCTCCAGGCTTCTGCATTACAGCAGGTGGCCACAGTGCTTGGCAAGGCCTCCCTGCGTGCAGGGTGCAGGCCTGGGATACAGATGTGGTCCTTGCCACGGGATGGCTCACAAGTCTGACAGCACTGTGTGCAGGACGGGGGTCCTTCTGATGGCACTCGTGGGCTGAAAGCCTCTCGGTGGCAGCTTCCTGTCGTTCTAGGATGAGAACCAATCTTTGCCACGTCCACAAGCCCAGCATGGTCCGACTCCCCAGCCTTCTAGCTTCGTCCTGCCTCTTGTATTCCTTCCTAGCTCCAGACTTGACACTGACTCGCCTCCTTTCGGTCCCTTGTGTCTTTTCAGCACCCTACCATCACAGGACCTTTGCACAGGCTCTTTTCCCTGCTTGGAATGCCTTTCTTCTCATCCTCCTCCTCACCTAGTGAACTTCTGTTCGTTCTCCTGCTCTTGGCTCAAGTGTCATCTCCTCAGGTCCCCTTTCCAGACCCCTGACTGGGTCACATCTCTGTCCTCCCAGAGCACTGCGTGCCTCCACTTTGAGTATCTGTCATATCTGCTGTCTTCCACCTGCATCTGGGGAACTTTGACAAGTCTCTTTCCCCCGCTAGACTCTGATTTCCTTGAGGGACCATGTCTGTCCTTGTGTCCCCAGGGCTGGCATGGGGTGGGTGCTCTGTGGAAGGAAGAAAAGGAAGGATGGGCAAAAGGTGGGAGGAAGGAGGGAAGCTAGATGTGATGACAGTAGAAGAGCAAGAGGAAAGGCCAGGCGTGGTGGTTCACACCCGGAATCCCAGCACTTTGGGAGGTTGAGGCAGGAGGATTGCTTGAGCCCAGGAATTCAAGACCAGCCTGGGCAAGAGAGCAAGACCCCATCCCTACAAGTGATTAAAAAAAAAAAAAAGCTGAGCATGGTTGTATGCGCCTGTAGTCCTAGCTACGTGAGAGGCTGAGGTAGGAGGATCACTTGAACCCAGGAGTCTGAGGCTGTGGTGAGCCGTGATCGTGACACTGATTTTTAGCTTGGGTGATAAAGTGAGACCCTGGTAAAAAAAAAAAAAGGCAAATGGAGCTGGGCCTGGTGGCTCAGCCTGTAATCCCGCACCTTGGGAGGCTGAGGTGAGTGGATTGCCTGTACCCACGGGTTCGAGACCCGCCTGGTGAGACCTCATCTCTACAATAAATCAAAAATTAGCCAGGCGTGGTAGCACGTGCCTGTAGTTCCAGCTACTTGGAAGCCTGAGGCAGAAGGATTGCTGGAG
>NW_007040059.1:3250-6927 GCF_000164805.1 Carlito syrichta | reverse complement strand
AGCGGCGTGCCTGTAGTTCCAGCTACTTGGAAGCCTGAGGCAGAAGGATTGCTGGAGCCCAGCAGGTCGAGGCTGCGGTGGCCGGGAGCGGCCACTGCACTCCAGTCTGGGAGTGAGACTCCGACTCAAAAAAAAACAAACAAAAAAAACAGGCAAATGGAATTCCTTCAGGGTGAGCCTCAGCTGGGCTGGGGGCTTGAGATGGGGCTCAGAAGGGATGTCTGAGCTCAGATCCACAGACTGAGTGGAATTTACTGGACAGAGGTTGGGGCAAGCAGTGGGGGGATGGGCTGGACAAAAACCTTCTAGGCAGAGGGACCAGCATGTGCAGTCTCTGAGGCCGATCAGGCAGCACAGAGCTGGTGGGAGCGGTACAAAGTTAGGGGCACAAAGGCCAGCCAGTGGTACCTGCAGGTCCTGGGTGGCCTCAGCAAGGGGTCAAGATTTTTCTCTAGGTGCAGTGGGGAGCGCTGAGGGGTAGCTAAGCAGGGGAGGCCATATTGGATTTTCCCCAGGGGCTCTGTGGTTGCCGTGGGGAATGGCTAGAAGGCGATGGGATGGGATGTTGTGAGGAGACAGTCTGGTGGCTCCTGCAGGGGCCAAATCCCAGCCCCCCCCCCGCCGCCATGGGACTGTAGAACTCACCAGGGTATCAGGTAGGCTCTGGGATTCTTGGTCCCGGGAGGAAATATTATTACTCCTGGGCCTCCCACCTGCCCTGGGCCTTCGGAAACACCCCTCCCTTCTCTCCTGCCATCCCAGGTGACCTTGGAGTGCCCCGGCCACGAGGAAGTGCCCAGGGTGGACAAGCTGGTGGAGAAGATCTTGCACTGCAGCTGCCAGGCCTGTGGCAAGGAGCCCAGCCACGAGGGGCTGAGTGTCTACGTGCAGGGCGAGGACGGGCCGGGCTCCCAGCCTGGCACCCATCCCCACCCCCATCCCCACCCCCACCCTGGTGGGCAGACCCCTGAGCCCGAGGACCCTCCTGGGGCCCCCCACACCGAGGAAGAGGGGGCTGAGGACTGAGGCCCCCAACTCTTCCTCCCCTCTCATCCCCCTGTGGAAAGCTGGGTCTCACCCTCCCGGGAGGAGTTGCGGGGAGAGGCCGAAGCCCCTCCTTTGGCACTGGCTGGACTTGGATTCAGACTTGGACTTGGAATGCTGCCCTGTTGCCATGGAGATCTGAAGGGGGGGTTGGAGCCAAGCTGCACAATTAATGTATTCAAGAGTGGGGGGAGAAAGCGGAGGTCTTCGGGTCTCTCTTTTGGAGGGGAGGTCTCTTCCTGTCTGCCTTCTAGAGATGTGCCCTTGGGAGGGGGAAGAAGTTGGCTGAGCTGCTGAGGTGGAGGTGAGGCCATCCAAGATGGCATGAGCCAGGCCAAGGCCCCTGTGGCCCCTGCTGGGGCAGGGTCCCTGGGGGTGCAGCTGGGCTTCAGGGCTGAGGGTGGTGGGCCTCTTGCCAGCCTCAACCTTGAGGGCAGTGCTGGACCAGGAAGACCATTGCCAGAAGCAGGAAGCTCCTGCCCTACAAGTTCCCCCAGAGGTCCCCACCCCACTCCCCATCCCCAGGGAAGCATCTCCCTAGTGGCACTGAAGTGGCCCTCCCTCGATGGAGTAGTTTGGGAGTCAGGCCTGGGCAGGACCCTGCTGACTCATGGCACTAGAGCTGGGAGCCAGACTTTCTGGGCCTTTCTCTGGCTTCCGTGGCTTACCTGGCAGAGGGAGGGGAAGAGGGAGAGGAGCCTTCCTGGGGCTGGGGGCAGAGGGATGATCCCCCAGACCATCACTGAAGAGCAACTCCCCCCATTAGAGATCTTAGTGCCTTCCACTGACCCCCAAGTTCTGGGTCCCTCAGCTGATGGAGTTGGCCCCACCCTCTTGGGGCAGCTCTTTCTAAATATCTGATGAGGGGGGTGGTGGTGGTGGTGGGAGGGTTTTCTCCCTTAGCCAGAGGCCTCACCTCCACCTGGGTGGGCTGGACTCTGGCTGAGCCTCAAGGAACTCCAGGACAAGAGGAACGGCCGTGTGGGCAGCCAGCATTCACCCGGGCTCTGTAGCTCCCCAGCCCTGCCCACCTCTTCCTTCCCAGTGCACTTTAACCCCAAGGGGTGTGGGACCCGGGGATGGGCAGGGCAGGCAGTGAGGAAAATCCCTTGTTCCCTGGAATTGCCCTTGTCTGCGCTTCTGCGCCCAGGGTGGCTGCCTGCTTGCCTGGGAGTGTCCCAACCCTCACGGCTGTTCCGACGAGAGCTTCTGGAGCTTGTAACCAGTAGATGGCCTCCCTGACGGACCCTGAGTCTTCTCATGAATAAATTTGTTCAATGCCTGTGTTCTCTTCCTCACTGGCCAGCTCTGTGGACCCAAGGGTCTCCACAGGTCCTGGCAGCAAGGCCTGCAGGGAGGGGAGCCTAGGCCTAGGCCCTGGAGTGCTGAGCAGGCCCTGGGGTCCCCACTCCACAGCCCCTCTCTACATCCTTGTGGCCCTCTCACTTTCTTGCCAGGCACACCCCTGGCTCCTGGTCCTCTGGCTCCCAGCACCTACCTCTTCCTTGGTGCCTGTGTCTGGCCTTGCCTGCACCTTGGGTGGACCTCCAGAACTGCACTTAATGGATCTCGACTTTTGATCCCTTGGGCTTGCTTCATACTATCTCTTTTCACCTTCACAATGACCCAGCATCAGCCCAGTCTGGCCCCCAGGAGAAAGGGGAACCGACAAAAGTACTGGTTACAAATGTACTGAGTACTTAGTATGAATTAGCTAAGTGAATCTTCACCATCCCCCAGTGGTGGAGATACTGCCGGCGTTTGGTACAGGAGGCCTCTGCAGTGCAGAGGGAGGAAGGAACTTTCCCAGGGTCTTGTGGGGAAGACAACTCATCAACACAACTTGAACCCAGGCACTCTGGGCTAGGGCCTACACCAGGTTTGGGACATTAGTACCCATTGAATCATGCCACATAGGTAGGACTTTTTACTGTGTTTTAGAGTGGGAAACAGGCTTTGCAAAAACAAGTAACTGTTCTCCTGACTCCCAACTTCACACCCTGACACATAAACGTGGCAGTCAGGATACTGGCAATGAATGTGGCACAGGCCCTGGGTACAGTACCCAGGGCCTGTGCCACATTTCTTGACGGCAGAATGAGTCACGGACAGAAGCTGCCTCCGTCCATCCTGTGTCGAACTAGGCAGGGTATACATTCAGAGGTACATAAAGAGACTAGAGATAAAGCAGGAAGGTGGGTTATTGCGGCTGGTGGCAGCCTGCAAGGCCGGCCAGAGTTCAGACTTCATTCTCTTTGCAGCAAGGCGCCCTGGATGTGTCTGTGCATAGCTGGGTGTCAGCGAGATTAAGCTGGGATGACTGCAACATCCGGGTGGAGCCAGTTAGGTGGCGGCAGTTGGGTTGGAGGGGCGGGGCCCCATTGGAGAGGCGGGATCACGTGAGGGAGGCGGGGCCCCGCGGGAGAGGCGGGGCTCCACGGGAGAGTCGCTGATGATTGGATGTGGAAGCCCAGCGAGAGGGAGGAGCCTGACTTGAGAGATGTCAAATTGAGAAGCATCGCTGGTTGTGGCCGCTGGGGGGCGTGGCGGGGCAAAGGATTGGGGGTAGTGAACGACTTTTCTCTCCGCCACAATCAAAGTGAACCTCCAGGACCGGCATGGGGGGGGGGGGG
>NW_007040059.1:754-3230 GCF_000164805.1 Carlito syrichta | reverse complement strand
GGACTGGGGGAGAGATAAGTGGTAAGTCTCTTGCCCCCCCCCATAAGGGTGGAGGGACTTAACATCTTCGTGGGGGAATAACACTGATACCAGCGGTGTCTACGCAGGCCCCTCCCAATGGCCAGGAAATTCGTGCTGGCTTCGCCGCCTTGCTGTACCGAGGCAACTCTCAATTGGTTTTCTTCCCCCTGCTCCAAGCCATTGGAGAAATCCAGTCTATCTGGGTTCAAATCCTGGCCAGGCCACTCCGTAACTGTAATCTTGAGCGAGTCACGTAAGATCTCTGCGGCTCAGTTTTCCCATGTGTTGCATCGGGAATAATGGTCACACCTACCTCCTGGCCCTCCTGGTGAGTATTCCATGAGTCAGTGCACGCACAGAGCTTGGAACAGTGCCTGGCTTTTGTGAGACCGCAGATGTTTGCCGTTATTATTATTGAGAATGAATGTATGGCCCACAACGAAGGTGGCTAGGTTCATTGAATGCATATTGAGAGCCTAATATGTGCCAGAGATCCAGCTGTGAACAAAACGGACACAGCCCTGACCTCAGGGAATTTACCCAGTTGGTTTGTGCTTTCTGCGAGAGCTTTGGGGAGTCTGGCAACCTCCCGGGGCCTCAATTTTTCCTTCTCCCTATGAGATTTCCTTGGTCGTGTATGTACTGACAGGCATGGGGGTCTGGGCCAGAGAACTTACTAAGACTCAGCTGTCCCATTGTGGCACCAGTTCTCTCCTGGAAGCCCTCGTGGCTAGAAGTAATCGAGCAACCTTGAAAGACCCCCTTTACCCTGAAATGCTGAGGACATCTAGTACTTGATTATTTCATGACCAAAATGGCAAGTATGGGAGTACACACACCCAGCGCCTATAAAGGTCTCAAGGTCAAGATAATAACAGTGTGGCCACAAGGTGGCATCATGACCCTGGCCCAATCTTAAAATAAATTGTTTAATTCTAGCAAAGTACAGACCATAATATAACAAACATCTGGGGATCTATCACCTAGAATGAATGTTTTCTTTTAATTTTTTTGGCAGGGTTGGGGTCTTACTTTGTCACCCACGCTGGCGTACACTGGCATAATCAAGGCTCACGGCAGCCTTAACTTCCTGGGCTCAGATGATCCTTCAGCCTCAGTCTCTGGAACTGCAGATGCACACCACCACGCCCAGCTAGTTTTTTTTTTTAGGGCTGGGGTCTCGCTATGTTGTCTAGGCTGATCTCCAACTTCTGGGCTCAAGTGATTCTCTCACCTTGGCCTCCCAAAGTACTGGGATTACAGGTGTAAGCCACCACCCGGTCCAGTTTTTTTCTTTTCTTTTCTTTCTTTCTTTCTCTCTTCCTTCCTTCCTTTCTTTTTAAATAAAAGATGTAAAATGTTACGGAAAAAATAAAGCAGAGAGACTAATATTCTATTCCACTACATACTAATTTTTACAAAGCATACGCTTATCAGACAAAATGGCTTAAATACTCATCCCACTCATAGCTCCACTGCCCCTGTTCCACAGCAGCAGAGAATTTCAGAGGCTTTGCAAACTCACAGAATGGGATGATGGACCCAGGACACTGGGTTGCTGTTGGATTTACCGCAGCAGAACTGAATGTGTTACCATTGTGTGGATGGGAACACTGAGGCCAACAGCCAGCATTGACATAATACTGCAACTACAGATTACACCAGTGTCATTGCATCCCTTCAGCAACTCTGCGAGGTGGGTGCTGCACCGTTCTAACTTTTGCAGGGGAGAAAACGGCAACCCCAGGAGATGCAGCCCCCAGCCCTAAGTCCTGGTGAGCGATGGAGCTGGGATCCCAAGCCCCAACTTTCGTACTTAGCCCAGCCTTGGTGCACTATTGTTCCTTGGGGCACGGCAGTAATTGTCACAGTGGTGCAGTGTAGTGTCACGGAGGGAGGACAGGCCACCACCACCTGCTGAGTAGACCCTTCTGTGGGCAAGACTGGGGGGCTGAGCGACTTAGGAGTGGGCAGTGGTGCAACAGGGGCTGAGGTCTCTGCCAGGCGGGGTTTGACCATCTGTAATGGGCTCCAGTGCCAGGGGCATTGAGCCAACCTGAATTTTGGCTCCCGCTTGACCACTTGCTGCTTGTGATCTCGGGTGAGGCCCTTGGCTTCTCAGTTTAACATCCACCTCTCAGCGTTATTGTAGGGGTCAGATTAAATAATTGTAGGAGTCGGAATATTGTGGGAGTAGGAATAATGTAACAAAGCCCCAGGGAACATAGCAGGAGACTTAAATATGGGGAGTATTATTTTTCTGTTTCTGTGAAGGGAAAAAGACCCCCCTCCCAACCTCTTTATACGATATTTTCTTTTTTTCTATGGTTGTTATCACTTATGGTTCCTGTATACTATAGGTTGTCTATTCTTGATTATTGTCTATCTACTTCCACTAGCAGGGGTCCTCAAACTTTTAAAACAGGGGGCCAGTTCACTGTCCCTCAGACCGTTG
>NW_007040059.1:0-663 GCF_000164805.1 Carlito syrichta | reverse complement strand
TTAGAACTATAGTCCGCCCCTCCAACGGTCTGAGGGACAGTGAACTGGCCCCCTGTTTTAAAAGTTTGAGGACCTCTTAAGACCTCTTAAGCGCCATGCGGGCAGGATCTTTGTTTTGGACCCCGTAGTGTTCTGATTGATCAGACAGTGCCTGACATTGAGTGGGCGCTCCACAAATACTTGTTGAGTGGTGAATGGAATTCAGTTTTAATCTGCACAGCAGTGTTAGGCAGAGACTTCTCAGCCAGAGGAGAGGTATACACGGAAGGCCACACCCCCTGCCGGGGTGATACCCCACCTGGCCCGGGCACTCTCAAATCTCTTCACACGCTGCTAGACTGGGAACGCCAACAGGCCAGGGACTTCGGGCACCGTTAGGGAACAGGATGGTTTCTGCTGGAAAGACCTTGGGGAGGGCTCGTTCGCTCTGCTCAAACTGACGGTGGAGGAGGTCTAGGATTATGATCGCGTTTTATAGATACAGCAACTGAGGCCTGGGGGATGTAAAGCGCTGTGCTCAACAGTTCCCGGCTCCTGGCTCCCCCTGAAAGCGCGGAGACCCCGCGGCGAGGGGCAGACCCCACTGGGGAGCAGTCCCTGGGGACAGGCAGGTCACAGCCGTCTTCTCCGAGTTCCGCCTGCGCCGCCGCCACGTGTGAGCTG
>NW_007040058.1:0-649 GCF_000164805.1 Carlito syrichta | reverse complement strand
GGTGACAGAGTGAGACTCCAACACACACACACACACACACACACACACACACAAAGAGGCAGCCTGGGGCCTGGTTTAAATGCTTCAACGTCTGCCTTCAGGGATGCCTTAGGAAAGATGAGATAAAATGTTTACAGTGCTTGGTACCTGGTAGAATGTTGTTCTCTTTCTTTCTTGGTAGACTGTTCTTAGGTTTAAAAAAGATGAGGCTGTACAGATAGCAGATAGCTAAAACCTATGCCATTATTTTCACTACTTTTCCAAACTTCACCCCTTACTAGACTAAACTCAGTTTAAAACTTTTTTCTTTGAGCTGTTAGAACATTTACTGGTTGGATGAGTCATTTGTCAAAAATAATGTACTATTGTATGGGTAGGGTTCTTTTATATGTTTACATTTATAAGCCTCTAAAGTCTCTAACTTAAAATTTGGTTTTGCTTTAGAAGTTCAGATATAAGGAGGCTTTGTGGATCAACAGCAGCAATAAATAATACATTAACTGATCAATGTATTAACTAAAGTTGAGGCACCCAGGCTAGCCTAGGGCAACCTATTTGACTCATGCTACAAGTGAATTATGACTGGCTGGGAGAGTTAGATCAGGAGCTTTGTAGTGTATAAGAGGAAGGAATATTTATCACACTATCT
>NW_007040057.1:0-655 GCF_000164805.1 Carlito syrichta | reverse complement strand
TTTTTTTTTTTTTTTGCCCATTTTTAAATTGGGTTATTTTGTTTTTAAGCTATTGAGTTGTATGAGTTTCCGATATACTTTAGATATTAACTCTTTATCAGGTATATGATTTGCAAATATTTTCTCCCATTCCATAGGTTGTACTTTCACTTTGCTGGTTGTTTGCTGGTGCAGAACTTTAAAATTTGATATAGTTCCATTTGTCTATTTTTGCTTTTGTTGCCTGTGTCTTCAATGTCATCTCCAAGAAATCATTGCTGGCAAATGTCAAAAATCTTTTTCCCTATATTTTCTTCTAGGAGTTTTACAATTTCAGGCTCCATTTTGAGTTGATTTGAGTGTATAGTGTAAGATAGGGTTCTAATTTCATTATTTTGTATGTGGGTATCTAGCTTCCCAACACCATTTGTTGAAGTGACTGTCCTTTTCCCATTGTGTATTTTTGTTCCCCTTGTTGAAAATCAGTTTTCTGTAAATGTGTGGGTTTGGTTCTGGGATTTCTATTCCATTCTATAGGCCAATACATTTTTTTTTAAATGCCAGTATTATACTTTTTTGATGACTGTGTCTTTGTAAAAGATTTTGAAGATTGCCTTGGAGGGGGATGGGATTAACAGTAGCAAATATCTGTCGGGGGATGGGAAAACACTTCTTA
>NW_007040056.1:0-662 GCF_000164805.1 Carlito syrichta | reverse complement strand
GTGCCAGTAAGAAAATAGAAGATAATTTTCAAAATGTGAAACTGTTAAAACTAAAAAATACAGTTTAAGGCAGATATTTCAAAACTCTACAACTATTTTCATTGACCCAGATTTTATCTTTAGCTTTCCCCCACAACTGTTGCTTAAGTAGCTTTTAAATAAAACAGATAGTCACTTGGAAAACTGAAATGTTACACTGCCCCTTCAAAAAAAGGCACTCCTGCAATAGAACAATTTTTAAGTGTTCTATATTAAAAAGAACAAGACTCCTTTAAGGGAGCCCTTCCTACTTGAACAACAAGAACTAGAAAAGTAGTCTGCCCTTGGGCTTACCTTTCACTATCACGACCAAAGGAAAGCACACAAAGAGAACTTATCTAAGCTTCTAGAGGGCATGACCACAATGAAGAATTTTTTTTTGAAAGTATCCAAGCCAGAGCCTGGTGCAGGTGGGTGTTTTACAAACAGAGTTTGCCTGGCGGAATGAGAAGCACCGTGGAAGTCCGATTCTCCTGCTTTCCATCTGTGGATGTCTGTCATTTGGGGACAATGACCAGCGCTATATTTTCTTAACCCAATATGGACAGAGAACGTGTTTGGATTGGATTGTGTGACATCCCCTTCTCTGTCGGACAGGCCCAAGAGGGGGAGGGCTCGGGCTC
>NW_007040055.1:0-1028 GCF_000164805.1 Carlito syrichta | reverse complement strand
CTCAAAAATAAAATAAAATAAAGTAAAATAAAATAAAACAATATATATATCTCATTTTAATTAAAATACATGAAATGTAAATGTAAATGAGTTCTTGATTAGAAAGATTTAACATCATGAACATATCAATTTTTCCCAAGATAATACCTCAATCGAATGAAATTATAACTAAATTGCTCACACAAGGTTTTTGTTTGTCTTTACATTTTTAAATGTTTGAGTCATTTGAGAGAACAAATGCTTGGTTAGTAGCTTAGAAATTATGCAAAAAAAGAAGAATGGTGAGACTGACTTTCTTCAGCAGAAAACACAACCCATTATAAATCCAATGTAACCAAGACGATATGGTATTGGGATCTGTAGAGACATAGAGAGGATAGAAGAGAACAGAGACTCCAGAAACAGCTCCCGGATATATGGTGACTGAAAGATCTGTTCAAGTGGAAGGGGACAGATCATAAAAAATGGTGTTGACACAAATGCCTATCTATTTGGAAGAAAATATAAGTGGACTACCATTTCACACCAGATGCAGGCAGGCGTTCTAACTAGATGAAAGACTTAAACATAAAACTCTGTTGGCCACACACACCACCTTCTCCATAAAAACTCCCAGGATTTTGTGGGTCAAAAGGAACCTCTCCCTGCTCCCTGAACTTGCTTGGTGTTTTGTGTGTATCCTCTGAGGACACCATGAAGAATAACTTGAAATCTGGGAAACAGGGTGACCCGTCTGGCTCGCTTTTTCTTACACACACCTGTCCAGGCAGGGAATCCCATCTACAGAGCCATGTTCCTGACAACACGGCCTAACACTCACCTTCCACACTCCTAGCCACCTGCTGGGAACTCTGCTTCCTCCTTCTAAGAGAAGATGGAGGTCATTTGGTTCCAGGTCCCCCGGTCCTGTCTCATTACACAGCCACCTTCTCACCTGCCTCTCCTTGGCTTCCCAAAGGCTGCTTTTCTCTTTGTATCTCCCTCCTACTCACCCCGAGGCTGGCAGCTGCTCCCCAAATTTAATCCTT
>NW_007040054.1:0-3481 GCF_000164805.1 Carlito syrichta | reverse complement strand
CCCCAGCTGACTTAACTAGCTCTCTACGTAGCTAGCTAGCTGGCTAGTCAGCAAACTTAACTAGTTGACTTAATAGCTAGCCAATTATCTAGCCATCTGACTTAACAAACTCGCTACCCAGCTAGCCAGCTGGATAGCCAGTTGACTTAACTAGCTGACTTAAATAGCTGGCCTGCTTGCTAGACATCTGAATTAACTAGATTGTTATATAGCTAGCCAGCTGGCTAGCTAGCTGACTTTAATAGATGACTTAACTAGCTAGCCAGCTGACTAGACAGCTGACTTAGAGTAGCAACTACCTAGCTAGAAAGCTGGATATCCAGCTGACTTAACAAGGTGACATAACTAGCTAGCCAGCAGGCTAGACAGCTGACTTGACTATCTAGCTACCTAGCTAGCCAGCTGTCTAGCCATCTGATTTAACTAGGTGTCTTATGTAGGTAACCAGCTAGCTAGCAGGCTGAACTAACTGCCAAGCTACCTAGATAGGCAGATGTATAGCCAGCTGAGTTAACTAGCTAGTTAACTAAGTAGCCTGCTGGTTTGTCAACTGACTTACCTACCTAGTTACCTACCTAAGCAGCTGGCTAGTGTGCTGACTTAGCTAGGTTACTTAACTAGCTAGCTAACTGTCTAGACAGCTAACTTAAAAAGCTAGCTACCCAACTAGGCAACTGGCTAGCCTACTGACTTAGCTAGATGACTTAACTAGCCATAAAACTGAGTTAACTGGCTGACTTAACCAGCTAGCTACCTAGCTAGCCAGCTGTCTTAACTAGCTGGCTTACCTAGCTAGCTACCTAGCTGGATATCTAGCTAGTCAGCTGACTTAGCTAGCTGACTTAACTAGCTAGCTCGCTGATATAAGTTGACTTATATAGCTAGCTTCCTAGTTAGCTTGCTGACTTAACTAGCTGAAATATCTAGCTAGCCTGATGTATAGTCATCTGCCTTAACTATCTTTTTGACTAACCAGCTGGATAGCCAACTGATTTAACGAGCTGACTTAACTAGCTAGTCACCTGGTTTCCAGCTGACTTAACTTGCTGAGTTAACCAGCTAGTCAATGGCTAGCCAACTGACTTAGCTAGCTGGTTGCCTACCTAGCAAGCTCGCTAGCCAACTGACTTACATAGCTGACTTAACCTAGCAAGCTGGCTAGGCAGCTCACTTAACGAGCTAGCTACCTACCTTGCCAGCAGGCTTGCCAGCTGACTTAACTAGCTGACTTGAACAGCCAGACTGTTGACTTTCAGGCTGACTTATCTAGCAGCTACCTACCTAGCCAGCTGGCTAGACAGCTGACTTAACTGTCTGACTAACCAGCTACCCAGTTGGCTAGCCAGCTGACTTAACTCACTGACATCACTAGCTAGCCAGGTAGCTATCTAGCTGACTTAACTAGCTAGCTACCTACCTTTCCAGTTGGCTAGCCAGCTCTCTTAACTAGGTGAATTATCCAGCTAACCAGCTGGGTAGCCAACTGACTTAACCGCCTCACCACCTAGCTATCCAGCTGGCTAGCCAGCTGACTTAACTAGCTGACTTAACTAGAAAATTACTGAGCCAGCCAGCTGACTTAAATAATTAGCTAATTAGCTAGCTACCTAGCAAGCCAGCTGACTTAAGTAGTTAGCTAACTACCTAGGTACTTAGCTAACAAGCTGACTTAAATATTTAGCTGCCTAGCTAGCTAGTTGACTTAACCAGATGGCTATGTAGTGTGCTTATTCGTTATCTAACATGTTAGCTAACTGACAATCATCTGAGTGAACTTGTTAGCTAATGAGCTAGCTAGCTGACACAACCTGCTGTCTTAACTCGTTAGCTAACAAGCTAGCTAGCTGACTAATCCAGATGACTTAACTGGTTAGGTAACTAGCTAGCTAGCATGCTCAAACAGCTGACTCAGTCATTTGCTTACTAGCTATCTGCTGATTCAACCAGGTAACTTAACACGTTAGTTAACTAGCTAACTACCTGACTCAACCTGTTGACTTAACCCGCTAGCTACCTAGCTAGCTGTCTTAATCAGCTGACTAAATCAGAAAGCTGATTTTACTAGCTGACTTAGCTAGCTGTCTTAACTATTTAGCTAGCTGACATAATTGGCTGACTTAAGTAGTTAGCCAGCTGACTTAAGTACCTGAATCAAATAACTATATATTTAGCTGGCTGAAAAACTAGCTGAGTTAACTAGTTAGATAAATAGTTAGGTAGCAGACTTAAGTAGCTGATTTAATAGTTAGCTAGCTAGTGAGCTACCTGTGTTAGCTAGCTGACTTAGCTAGCTAGCTAATTAACTAGCTGACTTTGCTTGCAGACTTAACTAGTTGGCTAATGAGATAGCTAGTTGATATAACGAGTTGGTTAATGAGTTATCTAACTGTATTGACTACTTGGTAAACAAGTTAACTAGTTTTCTTTATTAGTTGGGTAACGAGTTAACTAAGTGACAACTTGGCTGACGATTCGGCCGACTACTTATCTGGTTTAACACGTTGGTTAACTACTCGGCCGACTTGTTAGCTGGCTTAACAAGTCTGCCAAATAGTTGGCCGACTAGTTAGCTGGTTTAATTAGTTGACCAACGAGTTGGCCCAAATGTTAGCTCGGTTAACTATTTGTCTGGCTAGTTTGCTGACCTAACAAGTTGGCTGACTACTTTGGCCACTAGGTAGCGAACCTAAGTAGTCGGCCCCCAAGTTAGCTGACCTAACATATCAGCTGACAAGTTAGCCGAATAGTCGGCAGATAGGTTAACTGACTTAAATAGTTGGCCGGCTAGTCGGCCAACTGGAAGGCTTACTTAACTAGTAGGCTGGCGAGTGAACCACAGGTGAGCAGACATAACTAGTCGGCCAGCGAGTGAGCCAACTGGCCAACTGACAACTATTAGGCCAGCAAGTGAGCCGACTGGTCAGCTGATTTAACTAGTCAGCTGGCGAGTGAGCTGACTGGTCAGCTGACTAGTTGATTAGTGAGTGAGCCGAATGGTCAGAAGAGTTAACTAGTCAGTCAGTGAATGAACTGATTGGTAAGCTGACTTAACTAGTCGTCCAGCGAGTGACCCAGCATGTGAACTGCCTTAACTAGTCGGCCCGCTTGCTAGCCGACAGGTGAGCTGACTTAACTAATCAGCTGTCGAGTAAGCCTACAAATTAGCTGACCTGTTGACCTGTGAGAGAGCTGACAATTTAGTTGACCTGTTGGCTGGTGAGGGAGCTGACTAGTTTGTTGACCAGTTTGCAGGCGAGCAAACTGACTGATTAGCTAAACTGATGGAAACAGAGCAAGCTTACTAGTTATCTGACCAGATAGCTGAGTTGCTAGCCAACTAGTTAGCTAGGTAACTAGTTGGTTTGCTAGCTGATTTAACTAACTAGCAGACTAGCTAGCTGGCTAGCTAGCTGACAAAACAATCTAGCAAACAAGCTATCTAACTCTCTAGCTTGCTGACTTAACTAGCTAGCTATCTGGC
>NW_007040053.1:0-667 GCF_000164805.1 Carlito syrichta | reverse complement strand
CTAGTCTACATGCATGCTGCTTTTAAAAATGCCAATTTACTTAAACTGCCTTTCTCTAGGGCTATTTCCTGTAAAAATCTCAGTTTAGTGAAAGATCAGAAGAACCACCTGCTGCCTGGGGCTAGAGCTGAGTTGGT
The DNA here is from genome assembly GCF_000164805.1 of Carlito syrichta. Classification (NCBI taxonomy): domain Eukaryota; kingdom Metazoa; phylum Chordata; class Mammalia; order Primates; family Tarsiidae; genus Carlito; species Carlito syrichta. The sequence goes on along the minus strand of NW_007040053.1, from coordinate 530 downwards.
TGATGAGTCACAGCTTGTCTAGTTAACTCTTTCCCATTTGCCAGATATGAGTGGCCCTACCTCCTCTTTAGGAAGCAGAAGAGGAAACATGGCATCATAATGAGCATCTGAGAACAGAGATTTAAAATAATGGGCTTTTGCTGTAATGAATGGAATGTTAGAAATGTGTGTTTTTAATATTCAGAAGCCAAACGAAAGGTCAGCTTTTCTGTAGTGAATTAGAAAGTGAGCAGATGCTTTTTGACTGTAATAAGAGAGAGAAGGTGGCATTCTGACCACACCCTTTCTCCTCCTAAAACTCTTAGAGCATTTGTGATATTTTGTTGTGGTGGGTGGCTGAGATATTCAAATTTTTGAGTCATGGGGGAAATTGAAGAGTTAAATCTCATTAGCTCACTAGAAGAAAAAGAAATTGAGAGCTTAAATGTCTTTTCTCCTTCTAAAACAGTGCAGAGTCAGGCATTTAAGGCATTTTTCATTAAGGTAAATTTTGAGGGTTTTTTTTTTTTTTTTTTTTTGAGTTGGAGTCT
>NW_007040052.1:0-747 GCF_000164805.1 Carlito syrichta | reverse complement strand
GTGAAGATTTTTTAAAAGTAATTTTTTTTCCTCTGTAGAATGTTCAGTGGATAGAAACAATTATTATTGATAACTTATGTGCCAATAACTTTGCTCCCATTCTTTTATTTAATTCTCCCTAACAACCCTGTCTGGTACGAGTTCACATCCTCATTTTCTAGATGAGGAAACTGGGGTTCAGGAGTGCTTAGAAACTTACCAGGATTATGAAGCCATTAGGTGATAGAGTCTGTAAAGAGATCCTCTGGTCTGGAAGTCCCCCAAGCTCTTTGTATTTCTGAAGTTCATGATTTTCTATACATGATGAGAGAAGAGGAACAGTTATGGTCTTCAGATAGTGGCCAAACCTAAAGTGAACAGAATCCACCCATCCCTCCACATGTACCTCCCCATCCAAATTCTTACAAAGAGAAAGTTCTGGAAGGTAGCACCTTCATTTGTGCTCACCCTGGAGGGGGCATTTAAAATACACAGTTAAAAAAATAGACACTGGAGACTTTCCGTTAGCCTCTGTCCAACTTTGTACTATATATTTTATCCATGAGGACATCCTGGATAGAAAGTAGAGAAGCCAGCTTGTGTGCCTATATGTCTGTGTGTTTGCGTGTATGTGTTTCTTTTATTTATTTATTTATTTTAAAGATGTGGGGTACAATTCAGGGTTAGGTATACAAATGTTGGATTTGTATACCCTTGTTGATGAGGTGTGCCCCTCCCTCCCCTGGCAGTTTCCCTCAACTGCCAATC
>NW_007040051.1:0-678 GCF_000164805.1 Carlito syrichta | reverse complement strand
GCATGGTAGCGCACACCTGTAATTCCGGCTACTCGGAAGGCTGAGGCGGAAGGATCGCCGAAGCGTAGTGGGTCGAGGCTGCAGTGGCCAGGAGCGGCCACTGCACTCCAGTCTGGGCAAGAGTGAGACTCCAACTAAAAATAAATAAATAAATAAATAAAAACAAAAAGTCTGTTGCTTTCCATCTCCCTTGATTGAAAAACTCAAGGTAGAGAAGGTTTTAGTTTGAAGGAGTTTGGAACATGGCTCTTTTTATGTGGCTTTGAATCACACACATAAGTAAAATCATACTTTTATGTTGAAAGCTACAAGCTTAAATGTACTTGAACTCTGAAAACTAACTAAATATATTATTATTATTTTAGAGACAAGGTCTCACTTTGTCACCCAGGCTGGAGAGCAGTGGCACAATTATGAGTCACTGCAGCCTTGACCTGGGCTGAGGTGATCCTCCTGCCTCAACCTCCCAAAGTGCTGGCATTAAAGGCACATGCCACCATGGCTAGATGAAAACTAAACATATTCTGAAAAAAATGTACCCCACCTCGGAATTATAACCTGTAATGTGAAATACTTAATAGTTTTAAGACTAATATATATATTTTCACTTATTGACAGTGATTTTTTTTTTTCTTTTTGAGTTGGAGTCTCACTCTGTCGCCCAGACTGGAGTGCAGT
>NW_007040050.1:0-678 GCF_000164805.1 Carlito syrichta | reverse complement strand
GGGCTGCCTTGAAGCAGGCAAGACAGTCTCCAATGGTCTTCCAAGTGCCAACCAAGACTGTTTTACGATGTCCTCAGGTATGAATTTAAATAAAAGGTAAAACAACATCACTGAGCAGACAGGATTTCATTTCAGAAGACTTCATGGCACAGCGGCCTCTCAGACTTGAGAGAAGAAGCAAGCCAGGCTGCCTCTTCTCCCTCTTATCAAACACCAATTTAATTCTGATTTAGACCAAATTCTCCAGACTTCACACCTGCTACTCTGCCCCAGCTCTTAGTACCTAGCCCCAAAGGGAGCCAAGGAACAACGGGGGGTGGGAAGGCCACCTTAGAAGTAAAGCAACTCTTCAGACTGCTGGAATAGTTGTCCCCTTCAATCTAAGAAATACTGCAGCTGCCAGTCAACACTACGGTCTGTGAACACAGCAAAATGCCGGCACCTGCCACCTGGCATCTGGGGGGGCTTTTATTTTTTGATAAATGTGGCAGGGAAGACTCAGAGAGACCAACGGCTTCATGGGAACGAAAAGGAAGCCCCGGGGAAGAGACACCAGAAGCATCGTGCCCATCCTTGGATACTTTGTGTCTCCTCTCTATGCACTGAAAGGGCTCTTTGTGTCACACACACACACACACACACACACACACACACACCCGGAGAGTCTGTGTGATTTAT
>NW_007040049.1:0-793 GCF_000164805.1 Carlito syrichta | reverse complement strand
TACTTTTTGGTGTGTGTGTGTACAATATTTATAACAAATAAATATGGTCATAGTGTGCAAACTCCTTGTAGCCTGATATTTAACTGATCATCTCTTTCTGGATTATTAGTATTTCTGTTAGTATTTCTTCTAAAGTATAATTTTGATTACTTGCTGATAACCATTGCAGATATGTCATTGTTTATTCAACAATACATCTTGTTCAAAATTAAGTTTCTTCTAACTTTCCATTATTAGTAAAGCTTTTTTAAAAAATCATTCTTTTAATCTTCTGAGAAAACTTGGTAAACTGAGTTTCTTTGTTGCAAATTTTGCTCCTGGGTGATAGGACTAGCTAAGCAGGTCTTTAGAAGTGTATTGATTTACTTTGTTTCCTGATGAATGTGTGAATGTCTATTTATTCAAATCCTTGAAATTTCAGTAAATCTGTGCCAAGTCTGAGTATTAGTATTCCTTTCAAATACCTGATAGTTTTACAAGGGAAACATGATGTTTCCTGTTTCAGCAATAATTTGCTTTTTGTATTTATTTAATTACTGATGATGCCTTACATCATTGTTTATTTTATTTATTTATTTTTTTTTGAGTTGGAGTCTCACTCTGTCACCCAGACTGGAGTCCAGTGGCCGCTCCTGGTCACCGCAGCCTCGACTTGCTGGGCTCCGGCAATCCTTCCGCCTCAGTCTTCCAAGTAGCCGGAATTACAGGCATGCGCTACCACACCCGGCTGATTTTTTGATTTATTGTATAGATGAGGTCTCGCTGCCCAGGCGGGTCTCGAACTCGCGGACTC
>NW_007040048.1:0-682 GCF_000164805.1 Carlito syrichta | reverse complement strand
TGGAGAGTGTTTATGACTGCCTAGAGGGGTATCTTTAGAATTATGTGTGGTGACAAAATTATGTATGTATGCTCTGAGCAATCAAGGGGCAAAATAGCAGAAAATGTGGGTGTTTCTTCCCAGATATGTATACAATTCTAGAAAAGCCATATATAAAAAGAAGTCATTTATCTGCTTTAAGGGAGCTTCCCTAATCTATGGGGATAGTCTCATTAGCAGTCATGGTTCTATTCTGTGATCCTGTTCTTTTGGCCATAACTACTTGAAAGACCAAATTGGACTGATTGGATATGGCCAGAAGGATAGGGTTGTATGATAAAGACTTGGGTGCTGAGGACTCACATCTTTAAATGAAGGAAAAAGACATTGCTCACTGACTGGTCAGGTATCTCTTGAACTGTCTTTATTAATTGTAGTAAAAGAAAGTGCAGCCGTAATGTAAATAATGATTTAATGTCCTCTCAGAAAGGTACATCCATATTAATGTGTACCCATGTACAATGTATATGTAATATCTATACGATTTTTCATAGTTCAAACAGGTATATTTGCTATATACAAAAATTGATTTCATACAATAATTAAAATAGAAAAGGAATGAATTTAGGAAGGTAATATGATAAGAATATTTCCTTTTTTTGGTGTTTTAATTTTACTGAGACATAATTTACATACAACAAAT
>NW_007040047.1:0-685 GCF_000164805.1 Carlito syrichta | reverse complement strand
GTAGGAAGAGCTCAAGACATAGGGCTCTTACTCATTTTATTATTTTGTTTATTTGTAGAGACAACATCTTGGTATGTTGCCCAGGCTGGTCTTGAACTCCTGAGCTCAAGCAATTCTCCCGCCTCAGCCTCCCAAAGTGCTGGGATGATAGGCATGAGCAACCTCACCTGGGCTTCTTAGTTTATTATTATCATCATTTCTCCTAAGAGTCTGACCTGCTTGGAGAGTGAGGTTGCTCGGCTCAGAGCAGGGAGACAGAGCACCTGGGCACCCTCCTTCTGCCTACCTGGCCATGTGAGCAGGAACCTTTTCTCCTGCAGGCACTGGCCTAATTCACAACTGAGTTCCTTTCCCAGAAGAACGCATGGAACTCTCCAGCTGCAGAGCCGACTGGTGGCTGTCCCCAACCCTGGGCACAAGCTGATGAGCATTTTTCCTCCTCATAGTCTTGGAGGACAGTGACAGCAGCAGCCATTTTTTTTCCTGTGAATTATTTAATAAATTTTGTTTCTTTTCCAAGCTTTTTTTATATTAATAGAGATTATACTTTTTAAAAAAAGCACAAGACTTATATAGTTGAACCTGCCATTGCAGGCTATTACTAGAAAGAAAAAAATGTTTCTTGAAGTGTGTGTGTGTGTGTGTGTGTGTGTGTGTGTGTGTGTGTGTGTGTGTACGCGTGCGT
>NW_007040046.1:2013-6949 GCF_000164805.1 Carlito syrichta | reverse complement strand
GCTGGGTCACCCTAGAATAAAGGACTTGTACCAATACACAAGGAGAAACATGTTATCTGAATAGGGCTGTCAGTATCTGTCTTAAAAAACTGAATCGACAATTAATAACATTCTAAAACAGAAACCACCAGGTCCAGATGGTTTCATGAAGGACTTCTACCAAACATTTAGGAACAAATGATACTGATTTTCTGCATTTTCTTCCAGAAAAAGAACTAGAAAGAACACTTCCTAACTCATCTTATGAGACCAGAATTACAAAATCAGAAAAGGACATAAAAGAGAAAAGCTACAGACCAATTTCTTTTATGAACATAGAGGCAAAAATCCTCAGCAAAATATTAGCAAATTGAATCCACCGATGTGGGTTACACACCACGACCAAGTGGGATTTATCTCAGGTATGTAAAGCTGATTCTAAAATCAGTTAATGCAAGCCATCATCTCAAAAGGTTAGAGAAGAAAAATCATGAGCCCATCAATAAATGCATTTGACAAAATGCAATGTCACTTCATGATTTAAAAACAATAGCAACAAAAACCTTTGACAAACTAGGAAAATAAGGAAGCATTCTCACCTCGATACAGAATATCTACAGAAAACCCACAACTCACATCAGCCTACTAGGGAGAAACTGGACGCTCTCCCCTAAGGTTGGAGACAACCAAGAAAGTCTACTCTTGCCGTTTCTATTCAGCAGCACACTGGAAGTCTTAGCTAATACAATAGACAAGAAAAGAAAATGAAAGACATACAGATTCAAAAGCGTGAAATAAAACTGTCTTTGTTCACAGATGACATGTTGGGAAAATCCAAGAAATCGATAGGAAAAGTTCCTAGAATTAATAGGTGAGGTCGGCGAGGTTAAAAAAGTATAAGGTCAACACCCCAAAGCAACCATTTTTCTATAAAATAGCAATAAATGTTTGAAAATAAAAACTTTTAACATAGTATTTATAATGGATCAAGAATTAAATACTTGGTACAGACCCTAAATGTGTACAGGATGTTAATGCCGAAAATTACAACTCACTGGTGAAATAAATCAAAAGAAGTTGGGCACAGTGGTGTGTTCCTATAACCCCAGCTACCTGGGAGGCTGGAGTGGGAAGATCACTTGAACCTGGGAGTTTGAGATCAGCCTGGGTAGCACAGTGAGACTGATCTCTTAAAAGAAAAAAGGAAAAAATGTCAAAAGAGACCGAAATAAATGGAGAGATACGCCACGAAGCTAATCACATCGTGAATTGTGAAGACACAATGTAACAAATATGTCAAATCTTCCCAAACGGATCTGTAGATTTAAAGCAATAAAAACCAATATTCTAGCAAGATTTTTTATAGATTTAGACAAGCAGATTCTAAAATTTGGATGGAAAAGCAAAGACACTAGAATAGCCAAAGCACCACAGAAGAATAAAGTAGAGGAATCACATTGCTGGATTTCAAGTCTTTCCATTAACTAACAGTTATTAGGAAAATGTGGTATCGGTGACGAGCAAGATACATAAATCAGTGGAACATACTAAGAGTCCAGAAATGGACCCACACCAATATGGCCGATTGGTCTTTGGCAAAGGTGCAAAAGGAATTCAATGAAGAATCAATAGTCTTGTCAATGGATGGTTCTGGAACGGTTACATGTCCTTATGCAAACAAAGCAAAAACCCCACCATCAAAAGTAAAAATAACCTTGACCTAAATTGCATACTTCAAACAAAAATCAACTCACAGTGGATCCTAGATCTCGGTGGCAAACATGAAACTATAAGACTTTAAGAAAACACAGGAGAAAAATCTTTATAACCTGAGATTACACAGAGTCCTTAGGCAGGACACTAAAAGTATTAACCACAGAAGGAGAAGTGATAAATTGGACTTCTTCAAAATGTAAAACAAGACACTGGTAAGGGACTAAAAAGACAAGCTACAGACGGGGAGAAAATATTTGCAAGTCACATATGTAGCAGAGAACTTGGATCCAGGATTTGTTAAGAACTCTCAAAACCGAACAGCAAAAAAGGAAAACAACTCAGTTAAAAATGGGCAAAAGACATAAACATACATTTCACCAAAGTACGCAGATGGCCAAAAAACAAACCAAAAAACAACCCCCAAAACAAAAATACATGACTACTACATGCTCAATGAGCAGAACGATTGGATCGTTTTGTACTACAGCTGTAACAAGTTATCACAGCCTTAGTGGCTTAAAACACCAGTTAAAATTATCTTGCACTTCTGTGGGTTGGAAGGCTAACTCGGGTCTCAGTGGGCTAAGCCCCTGGCATCGGCAGGGCTTCATTCCCTTCTGGAGGCTCCAGGGGCAAATTGTCTCTGTGCCGTCTCCAGCTCCTGCAGGCTGCCACCGTCTTCGTGCCGTGACCCTTCCTCCACCTGCCATGCCAGTACCGGCGGGCATCTTTCTCACCTTGCATCCCTGGACTTTGCCTCTGTCCTCACACCTCTTTCTCAGACTCGGCCTCTTTCTCCTATGAGGACCCTATTCAGCATCATACTGGAATTCCTAGCTGATGCAATCAACAAGAAAAGGAAATAAAAGACAGGCGGATTGATAACGTTGGGTCTACCTGGATAGCCCAGTGTAATCTCCCCATTTTGAGGTGAGCCATCGGATGAGCAGCCTCAACTCTATCCTTAAGGTCCCTTTGGCCACATCCCATAACATGGGAGTAGTACTGGGGACATTTAGGAATAAATGATACTGATTTTCTGCATTTTCTTCCAGAAAAAGAACTAGAAAGAACACTTCCTAACTCATCTTATGAGACCAGAATTACAAAATCAGAAATAGCCCACCTCAGGCTATTTCTCATGAAAAATAATCATACGTGACCCTCAAATCCTATTCTGAGGTATTTACCCTAGAGACGGAGAACTTATGTTCACACACACAAAATCTGCATTTTCACAGCTTCAGTGCCCCCCCTACCCTGTGTGGCCCTCCTTCCCTGACTCCCAAAGTTTCAACTGCCCTCCCACTTTCTTTCATGCCCACCTTCTCCATCAAAACTTTGGCTTGGCTAGGTGCAGTGGCTCACCTGTAATCCCAGCACTTTGAGGCCAAAGTGCTCAGCTTGCCTGGGCAACACAGTGAGACCTTGACTCTACAAAATGAAAAATAAAATAAATAGCCAGGCATGGTGATGCATGCCTGTAGTCCCATCTACTCTGGAAGCTGAGGTGGGAGGATCACTCGAGCCCAGGAGTTCGAGGCTGCAGTGAGCTATGATCACACCACCGCACTCCAGCCCGAGGACACCGTGAGACCCCATCTCTAAAAACTAAAAAATAAAGCAAACAAAGAAAACCTGGTTTATTCAGTACGGAGACACCTGATTCGTTACCACGCTTTAGTGTCCATGAGTCCATGATGAGGAGGATTGGACTTTCCTGGTACAGCTCTGGCTAGAAAAGGCAAGATTTTATATTCCAGAATACAAGCACCAGACATCAGATCAATGGCGCTCTAAAGAGAGAGATTTTCAGAGGCCCCAAGCCTTTTCGTGCCTTCATTTCATTCACTTTTGAGACCGGTCTCAGTGGGGGCGAGGCCATCTTGCTGCTGGCGGGCCTTAATCTTGCCAGCCAGGCCCTGCAGCAGATGCAGCGTTTTTAGGAATCCTTGAACAGTTTCCCCTGTAGACCTAGCTTACCAGCACACACAGAGAAGGACTAGGGATTGTGGCCCTCGATGGAATGCGGCAGCGAAAGAGCGCATTCCGCCTTGGGATGCTCGATGGGCACGTCCTGCACAGGAGAATGAGGTGTGAATCTCCCGTTCCTCTGGTCGGCCAGAACACAGAGCCCCCATCTCAGGCGGAGGCCCAGGTGCAAGGCCAGGATCCCAGCATGGGAATCATGACCCTGCTGAAGGAACGTTAAGGAACTGAGCTTGTTCCTCTCTACGGAAAAAGAAAGGATGGCTTAAGGCAGAAAAAAATGACCCCTGGCTTTTTTAACTATTGCAAGGAAGATAAATTAGATGTGATCTGCCAGGATCCGAGAGAGAGATGGACAGATGAAAGGACTGTGAGTGTGGGACTTGGGTGTGGGACTTGGAACTGTGATTGTGGCAGGTCGCTTCATTCTTAAGGGCCAGATTCTTCCAGCCGGAAAATGATGGTGATGACACTGCGCATCTCATGGGGGAAGAATGACTTGAGATAATGCTTCTGAGATTCAGCACGTCTGGAAACAATGACTGCATTGTAAATGCTAGGAAAGTGCTATTAACAGGAGGAAGAAAGGTTTCCATGTAATACAAGGAATGACTTTCCAGCAATTAGAGCTGCCCAGTGCCTCATGGGCTGTCCCAGGAGCGCTCCAGGAGGTTGTTCAGAGAGGAGTGCTTGATTGACTAGTAGACCACATGGCTGCCATAGTCCCACCTATGCCCACAATTCTCTCCATGTCTGCTATCTACCTGCCTATCCTTAAAGGCTCAGGGCAAATGTTTTCCTCTTCTGAGATGCCTGTTTTGACTACTCAAACCCTTCCTGAATTCTTCAAAAGCTTACATCACAATCAAACCCTTGTTTATATAACAAGTTCCTCCTGTGAAGGACAAGGAGCAGGACTTCTGTCTTGCACCATTGCGTGAGCTTTGCATAGGAATGACAAAGACGTTCAAGAAATACCGGCTGGGTGGACGGCTCCACTCCCAGAGCACAAAGCCATGCCATGTCTGCACCAAAGAGAAGGTGCTTCCTACAGCTGCCATCACTCACACACTGTTTAAAAGAGATTTGTGGAGTTATAATTCATATACCGTACAAGCTGCTTATTTAAGGTAGATAACTGAGTGTTTTTCTAATAATTCCATAGTGTTGTGCAACCATCACCACAAACCAGTTTTAAACATTTTTGTTACCTCCAAAATAAACCCCATATTCTAGACATTCACTTTCTTCA
>NW_007040046.1:0-1670 GCF_000164805.1 Carlito syrichta | reverse complement strand
AGCAAAAGGCTATTGTATGGATTTGCCATAATGTGTTCATCTTCTCAGCAGCTGCCACACATTGGAGTTGTTCACAATTTTGAACTATTATAAATATAGTTGCTTGAAGTATTCATGTACAGGTCTTTGTGTGGATGTATGCTTTCATTTTTCTTGGGTAAATGTAAACAAATAGAATTTCTGGGTCATATTGTAACTATGTTTAACATTTTGAAGAACTGCCACACTGTTTTTCAAAGTGGAGGTACCACTTTACAATCCTACCAGGAAGGTATGAGGATCCCAACTTATCCAAATCCTTGACAATACCTGCTGTATTTGTAACATTGGCATGCTGGTGGAGGTGAAGTGGCATCTCACTGTGGTGTTGACTTGCATTTCCCTAATGGCCAAGACATTGAAGAAAGTTTTATGTGTTTTTTTGCCACTTGGATACCCTCTTTGGAGAAGTGTCTATTCCAATTCTTTGCCTGCTTTTATCTTTTTTCCCCAAGATCTCTCATTAGGTTGCATAATCCTTTGCCCACCTTTGAATTGGGGTATTTGTGTTTCTATTATTGAATTCTAAGAGTTTGCTTATATATATTCTGGATACAAATCTCTTATCAGATATATGATTTTAAAATATGTTCTTCCATTTTCTTAATAGCTTTTTAATTTTCTTGATAGCATTTTCTCTTTGCAGCACAAGCTTTTAACTTGGATGAAGTCCAGATTTACTTTTTTTTTTTTTTTTTTTGGTCATATCTACTTTTGCTGTATCTAAAAAATTATTGCCTAACGCAAGATAAAAAGATTTACTCCTATGTTTTCTTCTCTGGCTTTGTTCTTCTTTTTCGAAATTGTTTTGGCTATTCAGGATCCCTTGAGAGTTCATATAAATTTTAGGATAGATTGTTTTATTTCTGCAAAAACATCAGTGGGATTTTGACAGGGATTACACTGAATCTGTGTATCAGTTTGAGTCACACGGACATCTTAACAATATTAAGTCTTCCAATCCATGAACTTAGGATGCCTTTCCATTCACTTGTGTCTTAATAATTTTCTTTTAGCAAATTTTTATTGCTTTCAGTGTACAAGTCTTTCACATGTGTACAACTTCCTCAGTTAAGTTTATTCCTAAGTATTTTATACTTTTGGATGTTGTTGTAAATAAAACTGTTTTCTTAATTTCCTTTTCAGATTGTTCATTTTTCTTTCTTTTTTAATGTGAGTATTCACAGCTACAACCTTCCCTAAAGCATTGCTTAACTGCATCTCATAAGTTTTGATATGTTGTGTTTTTGCTTCTTTCATCTCAAAGTATTTTCTAATTTTCCTTTGACTCTTGGTTTCTTAGAAGTATGCTGTTTAATTTCCACATATTTGTAAATTTCTCAACTTTCTTTCAGTTATTAATTTCTAATTTAATTTTGTTTTGGTTGGAAAGCATTCTTTGTTGATTTCAATCCTTTTATACTTAGGGGCTGGTTTTATGACCTAGCACATGGACTCTTCTGAAAAAGTTTCAAGTGTACTTGAGAAAAATGTGTATTCTACTTCTGTTTGGTGGAACATCCTATAGATATCTGTTTGGTCTAATTGATTTGTAGGACTGTTTAAGTCTTTCATATCCTTGTGGATCTTCTGCCTAGTTGCTCTCGCGATTAAAGAAAGTGTGGGGCCGG
>NW_007040045.1:0-695 GCF_000164805.1 Carlito syrichta | reverse complement strand
CAGAGAGGAATCTAAAAAAATACCTATGTATATAGGTATTTTTTTAGATTCCTCTCTGTTAGTTCTCAGAGTTATTAGAAAAATTTAGAGAAACTAGACAAGTAAATTATTGTTAAATTATCATTTTCTATATAGCAACAAAAACAAATTAGGAAATTTATTAAAGCCTCCAAATGATGTTGAAATAAATGGAAAAATTCACATAAGTCAATTTAACATGATCACAATAATTACTCACTTATGTATGTATATAGTTGGGGGAATTCTAAATAAGTACCGGTAGTTTATCTTCCAATTTACCCTAAGTTATGTGGACATGTAACACTGCTGAGTGAAGACTCTGTAAATGGGTCGTTGGAAGTGTAAGTTGTACTAAGCTTAGCACAATTTGGTTAACATCAACCCAGTATACATTATATGTCCTCTTCATTACAGGAATTCTATTATAAATATGTCCTGTGTAATATATGACTATTTATTCATTTAAATCATAGTTTATAAAAGCAGGAAATTCAAAACCATCAAGTACTCCTAAGTAAGAGTTTATTTAATAATATGCAATGTGAGCCACTGAAATTAAAGACACGGAGAAAATTAGTGAAATCCTCACTCAAGGATGACACATGAATTTTTATATTATTACACATTTTTGTTTCTTTTATTATTTTTACAAATGTACACACACAAAGTATGTG
>NW_007040044.1:2370-8819 GCF_000164805.1 Carlito syrichta | reverse complement strand
GTCCATACTCCAATCGAAGGCCAATCCCTACCCCACTTGTCCCTTCCCATCCCTCCAAGGACATCCTGCCAAAAATTCTTCCCACTTACCTGTGTTATCAGTTCCTTTCTTTCCTACTGTATCACGCCATCATTATTAGACATAAAATCATGTAGAGTAGAAAATAATACCAGAGGTGGATGACAGTAATGGTGGGCTCCACAGTATGAATGTCCTTGATATCCCTAAAATGTATAAGAAAATTCTTTTGGAGATTGCCAATTAAAAGGTTCATGTTTCAGTCTTTGAGTAGCATTGTGTCCTAGCATTGGTGTAATTGATATTAATGGCAGATTCATAGAAATAACTAAAATTTTTTGTAAACTTGATTGTTTATAGAATTCCTTTCACATACACACACCATTATTTAGCATGCTTGAACCTTTTATGTCATATATTTTCCTTCTTAAATTACCAGTCATACACATACCATTATTTAACATGCTTGAACCCTTTATGTCATATACATTCCTTCTTAAATAACCAGTCATTTTATTATAGGACAAAAATTTGCCATACAAGATTTCTTATACAAAATTATTATATTTTCTTTATGTCTTTCCTTGCCAAAAACAGCTTTATACCAACAACTTTCTTTACATCTCTCCTTTGCTTTCTGGTTTCTCTTTTTATCTTTTTATAGATAACTTTCTACACTTATAATTTGAATTAATCCTTTAGTTACTTTTGATTTAGAATAAGGCTATATGATTCCAACATGGCTGAGCAGGCTCAAACAGCTGGCACCTGTGTTAATTAAGAAACTAATTTGGATTTCAGTGCCCTAACATTCACCTGGGGATTGTTGGGGTGATGGTAAGTCATGCCAGGCCCTGTAACAGATTTCCAGGCCTCCTCAGTGGCCACCATACCTGAGTTACTTTCTTCCTCTCCTCAGAAGAAAGTATACCTGATTCCCAGTGGCTCTCTGGCCTGCTCAGTGGATGAGGTTCTGAAGGTTTAGACCTCTTTGGTACAACTATGCTTCTAGTGTCCCCACAGACTGTACCCATACCGATGTACAGTATTCCCCTTAGCAGGTTGTTCTTATCAGCTCTCTGATGGAAATTGGGAGTTTTGTCACTAATGGAAACTGCCAGTGGGATGCCTCTTTGGCTCTCTGGTTCTGCTGTCCTCTGCACTGGTACCCTGTTTTTCCTGTAACATCTTGGCTTAAAAAAATCCTCAAAAGTTCTTCTTTAATTGACTATACATTTGAAACTTTTTGTAATGATCTTATGTAAAAACCCTTTAGAATGAACAGACCATGTGGATGTGAGATGATCTGTCCCTACTTATTTTCAATTATGCAAGGCAAATTTTTTAAGACCCTTTATAAATTACTAAATTCCAGTCTTAATTGTGAGGTGTGATCACAATTAATTAGGCGGGAGTAATCAATTCCTATGACTCGAGCCACAAAGAGTGCACCCAGCATTTTGTTCATCCAGTGGAAGAAATACTGGGCTTAGTAAAATGACTCAACTTTTTTTCCAAAAAAGAAAAAAAACACTTTAGCAAGGCTAACATAACAAAAGCGGGTGTTATTTAGCACTAATGCTTCAGCACATAGTAAAGTTGGAAGTAAGATTTTACTACAGCATTTACAAACTGGATTTGGAAAAGCAGATTAAAATGACAATAGACTGTTTTTCTGTGAGTTAACAGGATTAGTTAGTTAACACATGATTCTTTGGCTTTTTGTCTGGGAGGAGGACTGGTAGTCCCGGTTTGGATATAATTGAGAGGTTTCTCATAGAAAAAGGAACATTAACTTTAATGTCTTTTTTGTCCTGACCCCCTCCCTGAGGGGAGACCGGTTAAGCCATGGGGGAAGACTGAAAGGGCTTCCCCAAATGTGTGGCAGAGAAGGGGGCAGGTGGAGAGAAGAGGCTAGAGCTGGTCACCATGGCCATCAGTGCCCCTCCCCTGGAGAAAGGTGAGTTTAGAGATGGAATACAGTGAGAAGGAAGAGCCGAGGGGAAGCTGGCCAAGGACAGGCTGGCAGAAGCAGGTTAGAATGAGAGAAGGAAAAGTTAAGTCAGGTGGGTCAGAATCTGAATTGCTAAAGGAGAAGCAGAAAAGAGGTAAAGTAATTGAATAAGGAGCTAAGAAGAGTATGGCACAATAGCAAGGAGTCCAGGTTGCTGGAGTCCAGCTCCAGCAGGCCAGGGTTTCCTGAAGGAGGAACGGCATCAGCACAGGCGAAAACTTGCACACTGACTCCGTTGTTGTGTAGGACAGATGCCACTTTGCTGTCTTTTTATACCCTAGATTCCGGCTTAAGGCAAAAGCATGTTTTTTGTTTTAGAGTTAATCAGTTCTCAGTTTAGCAAATTTCTTGTCCATCCTTTTTTGATCTTTGTTTTGACCCTACTGGGGTTCTGTATATCTTCTTTTTTGAACCATAATGACGTCATGTTTACTTTTTAAAACTGTAACATCAAACATGTCATCTTTAACCCTGAATGTTATCTCCGAATGTCATTTCTTATCTATGTACAATGAGTTACAAATTCTCTTAACGTTTTATCTTAAAAATCATTATTCTAAAATTTAACATTAACTATAAATTTTGTAAACTCCTAACATTTTCTAATGATTACCATTTCTCAATGTCTATACAAAAACTTACTTATCTCTACAGCCATTACATTATAAATCACTACTGAGGTCTAAGCACTATAATTTTCACATTGATTATAAGTTACACCTGTGACTTTTACACAGCAATTTGTAATCAACTGGGGTAAAACAACATTCTCAAGGTTTCTTAACTGCAAGTTGACCTGACTAGTTTTCTATAATGTCATACCTGCTATTTATAATCTGTGTCAATTATCCCCTGTCAGGGAGAATGAGCTTCAATGTTTGTAAAACAAAAGTGTGCCCTCCCCCAGCCAGGGCTCACTTTACCTTAGTTACAATACCTAACCAGAATTACAAGCCTCCTTAACAAAGGGAAGTAAAGCCAAGGGTGCTTTAATGGAAGAGTATACTCCTAGCAAAACAAATCCTTCTTTTACTGAACACTACTATTTGGTAAAAATTATTTTTCCCATATAGAACTCTTTACATCTTCCAACTTCCAGGTTTTCAGTGGCGAGATCGAGAGTGGAGATAGAAGAAGCAGGAACAACAGCTGCCCAGTGTTGCCCTGCAACATGGGGTCTTCAGTCTTCCGGAACCTGTACACAAGAAGCCCTCTAAGGCTGGCTCCTGACACCAGGTGTCATGCCGTTTTGAAGACCTTGAACCATTTGCCCTTGTGGTGGCAATAGAGGTCAAGTTGAAGATGACTATCAGGCAAAAGACCCACCTTGGCCCATCTCCTGGTCGTCTGACTGGTCTAGAGGAGACACTTAGGTCAGATGCTCCTTTCTTTTTTTTTTTAATTTTAATTTTTATTATAAAGATGCGAGGTCTATTTCAGGTTTAGGTATACAAATAGTGATCATGCGGACACCCTTGTGGATGAGGCATGCCCCTCCCTCCCCCAGCAGTTTTCCTCAACTGGCAGTTCCACCTCCTCCCCTGACAGTTTCCCACTACTGTCAATTGCTTTCTTATAGCATTGTCATTGTTCCAGGTCCGCTGATGAGAGTGAGAACATATGGAGCTCTGTTCTTTGTTTCTGTGAGAGATCACTGAGCTCCTTTCTAAGGAGAAGGTCCTGAGGTCCTCTAGAATGCATTCCAATGAGTGGAGAGCCCCCAGCCACCCTATTTTGAGGGTTTCCCATGAGGGATCCCAAAGGGAGAGAGGGATAGGTCCTAAGAACAGTCTCTGAGAGACTTGAGAGAGAACAATCATCCACGTCCTCAGCTGGCATCTTGGACAGAGGATCAGTGGAGTTGGTGTGAGGACATGGGAATCCAGGGAGGAAGGGTATCCCTTGATCTCCTCATTCCACTGGAGGGGGATTTCTGGCCAGTATAAGGCTGCTGCTGTGTGCGTTCATAGACTTGGTGCCAGAGTCACAGAATAAGCTACTGAACTGAGACTGTGTCCTCTCAGGTCACGCTCAAAGACCCCTCCCCTCTCATTTTTAGAGTAAAGGAGGGGATTGCATGAGTTCACCAGTGGTAATGTAGCTTCATACCAGACAGGGCTGACAGGGAGAGGTCAGTTGGATGTAGCTCATCACTGGTGATAAGTCAGAGAACTTCTGTGTAATAAGAGCATGAATTAGCTCAACTGCAAATATCTCATTTTGAAGATCAATAACTATTGATGCAAGAGAGTATCTGAGCAATACAATAAAAAAACTACTGAGCCATTATACTTGTACTTAGGAATTTTTTTTCTTTTTCAATACCAGAGGATATGTATAAACATTTGTTCACATACTTGCTAAGATAATTTAAGCAAATTCCAAATAACAAAGTAAAAAAGATAACAAAAACATAAATACTATTTAAAAACACAATAAAAATGTAAAAATTTAGCCGGGCTTGGTGGCTCAGCCTGTAATTCTGCACCTTTGGGAGGCTGAGGTGAGTGGATTGCCTGAGCCCATGGGTTCGAGACCCACCTGGGCAGCGAGACCTCATCTCTACAATAAATCAAAAAATCAGCCAGGCGTGGTAGTGCATGCCTGTAATTCCAGCTACTTGGAAGGCTGAGGCAGAAGGATGACTGGAGCCCAGCAGGTCGAGGCTGTGGTGGCCGGGAGCGGCCACTGCACTCCAGTCTGGGCGACAGAGTGAGACTTCAACTCAAAAAAAAAGTAAAAATGTAAAGCACTTAATAGATAAGTCTTATTAAATGGAATAAAGATAACATTGTCAGCTGGGCACAGTGGCTTAAGCCTATAATCCCAGCAATTTGGGAGGCCAAGGTGAGAGGATTGCCTGAGCCCACAGGCTTGAAACCAGCCTGGGCAACATGGTGATACCTCATCTCTACAATAAATCAAAATATTAGCCGGGCATGGTAGTGTGTGCCTGTAGTTCCCACTACTTGTAAGACCAAGGTAGAAGGATTGCCTGAGCTAAGCAGGTCAAGGCAGCAGTGGCCGGGAGTGTGCCACTGCACTCCAGCCTGGGAGACAGAGTGAGACTCCAACTCAAAAAAAAAAAGATAACATTGTAAATTTATGTTTATATAATGCCAGTAAAGTAAGTAGAGCCATGTGAGTTTTTTTGTTGTTATTGTTACATAATTCTCTTACAACCAAATGCAATTCCCTTTCTCTATTTCCTTGTATCATGTTGCCTTATAAATGTGCAACTTCCATTAAACTCAACGTTATTTACTCTGGCCATGTAAGTGGCCAGAGCATATAAATGAGATTAAAAAGGAAAAAAACCAAAACACAATATCTTGCTTCACTTCATACTGATGTTATTCAATGTAAAGATGTCAGCACTATTAGACATTCCCTATTACACATTTGTTCTCCAACTTCCCAAAATAAATATTTGTGTATTTTTCTATTTCCTCAAATCTATTATGTGTGTATACCTACTAGCACCATCAGCTGATGTCTTTGACTTAATACATTGAAAAATAAAAGTTATCAAGCAAAGCAGCAAACAGCAGACACTCTTGCTTCTGTCCTGCCTGTTGTACACTTCACAATATACATTCACTTTAATAAATATACCTTTCTTAATTCATAACTGTCATGGCTATACCATATGCAGACAACTGCACAACTTTGGGGGCCTTTGAGTCCAAGACCAGAACACAAAGAACACAGAACACATGGCCTACTGTGGTGTGTCCAGGAGGAAACAAGTTTTTAGGCTTTGTCTGTTAATAAGCAGTTTAAATAAACAAACTTAAAAAGTGATCAGAAAAATCTTTTCTCATGTTTATATATTTATATTATATTTATACTGTATATATATTTATACTAGTTTCAAGATAACCTTATATATTTATTAATATCATATTATTGTCATATTATTATTATTATTTGACACGTACTTAATTTTATTTAACTTTATAATAAAGAGCTATATAATTTATATATTCAGATATTCATTTATTTTCAAAGATTTCAGAATTTAATGATTTTCTATTTTATTAGCTGAATCTTGATCCTCAAACTTAGAACTGTTCTTAAATAAAATATTCTATTGACACTTATAACTTACCATTATGGATTTGCATGAAGCAGTCTATGAAAGTGTAAGTTTTAACATAAAATTTTTAAGCTCTTTTTTCCCTTAGGAAGTCACTCTAATTCTACAATATTCCTGCTTGCTTTAACAGTCACTGCTCTTGCCGGGCTCAGTGGCTCAGCCTGTAATTCCGCGCCTTTGGGAGGCTGAGGTGAGTGGATTGCCTGAGCCCGTGGGTTCGAGACCCACCTGGGGCAGCGAGACCTCATCTCTGCAATAAATCAAAAAATCAGCTGGGCATGGTAGCGTATGCCTGTAATTCTGGCTACTTGGAAGCTG
>NW_007040044.1:0-2047 GCF_000164805.1 Carlito syrichta | reverse complement strand
AACTCAAAAAAAAAAAAAAACAGTCACTGCTCTTAAATATAATTAACTATACTCTATAACTGTAAGGAGGTTTTGACAGATGGTTCTTTTGGGTTTTCAAGGCATAGGTTTATATCGTCAGCAAAGAGGAGTAATTTAACTTCCTCTTTTCCTATTTGGATACCCCTGATTTTCTTCTCTTGTCTAATTGCTCTAGCTGTTGAACAGGAGGGATGAGAGTTGGCAGCCTTGTCTTGTTCCAGTTTTCAGGGGAAATGCTTCCAGTTTCTTGGGTTTACTGTAAATGGCTCTATTTTAAGGTAAATAGTATAGAAACACGTATGCCTAGGTGCTCAAAGATTTTTATCAAGAAGTGATGCTGAATTTTGTTGAACACTTTGTCTGCATCTAGTAATATAATCATGTGGTTCTTGAACCAAATGACGAGAACAATTCTATTCACAATAGCCATAAAAAATTGTAATACCTCAGCATCTTTCTAACCAGAGAAGTGAAAGATCTTTACCAAAAAAAACTACAAAACACTTCACAAAGAAATCAAAGAAGACACAAACAAATGGAAAAATATTCCATGCTCATGTATTGGAATAATCAACATTGTTAGGATGTCCATCCTACAAAAGGGAATCTACAGATTCAACACAATACCCATTAAATAACCAACATAATTCATCTCAGACCAGGAAATAACAGCACAGAAATTTATATGGAAACAAAATGACCATGAATAGCCAAAAAAATCCTTAGCAAAAGAAACAAAGTGGGAGATATCACACTTCCAGACTTTAAGCTTTACTTTAAAGCTACAATAATCAAAACAGTGTGTAATTGGTACAAGAATAATCATGTAAACAAATGGAACAGAATAGAGATCCCAGAAGGAAAACCTCAATTTCTCAGTCAACTCATCTTCGGTAAAGCCACCACGAACTGTTAGCCAAGGCTGGTCTCGAATCTCTGGATTCAGGCAATTGTCTCACCTCTGCCTCCCAAAGTGCTGGGATTACAGGTGTGAGCCACTGCTCCCAATAAGAAGATTTAAAATACATAAAAGGAATGTGATTTTATTAATACACTGTAAAAAAGTCATAAGAACCCCAAGCAGGAAGAAACAAATGTGATTCCATAGAAATAGATTCAGGCTTCCAAGTCTGGGCCTGAAAAATCTTAATATCATACATGACTGGAGGTAGCTGAAATGGGGATGGGACGTTGAAAGTTTTTTTTTTCCTGAGTTAAATTGTCTTGTTTAAAATATTTATTTTTGAGATAGTATATTGTTCAATTGGCTACCTATCTTCCCTGATGCCATAATAGACTACACAATATTTTTTTAAAAATAGAGATTTTTGCCAGTAGACCTGATGATGCTTTAATTTCCACAAAAGTTAGCCAGGCTCAGAGCATTTCACTTCTAAAAAGGGATCTCATCATCTAATATACTGAAGACACCAAGCGTAGCATGCTCATGTGACTAAACATTTGACACATTTTTTAAAGGTCCGGATAATCTGAATCTGAATAAATTATGGGAACAGAAGGAAGGCAATTTCACACCAAGTATTAAGGGCCTCTAATACAATAGCTAGAAACAGTTAAACTGTTTCCCAAAAGTAATACTAGACAATTGAGTCGTAGTTAATTTATACCCCAAATAATGAGAGAACTTCATGCCATTGAGAAACTGAGAAGGGGATGAGTCTATCCAAAGGTTGCAGTTTTGAATAATGAGCCAGAATGATTGGCAAACAAAGCATCCTTCTATAAATAAAATTGATACACAAGAGAAGATGTCACTTTGGGTGAGTATAGCTATTTCTTTATTTTATTTTATTTTATTTTGAACTTGTGGGACACAATTCAGGTTTACGAACACAAGAGGTCATTGTAAGGTAAAGTTTGAGCCTCCGTTTAGTCCCCACTTTTCCTGGTTTGAGATCAGGTACCCTTTTTGATGTTATGTGCCTCTCCTTCCCTGGAAGTTTCTGGCTACTGCCAATTTTTTTCTTATAGTATTGTGATAAATGTTCAGAGTTCACTTATGAGT
>NW_007040043.1:0-699 GCF_000164805.1 Carlito syrichta | reverse complement strand
GATGATGGTTTAGCCAGAGAATCAGGGAAGTGGAAGAGACAGGACTTGTAAGGTGAATGAAAAAGGAGCCTGGGAGAAAGGAATACAAACTGAGCTTTCAGAATGGACACAGACTATCAAGATGTTGGTGATGTATGTGAATGTTCATCAACCGGCATTCACAATGCAGGTGGACAAAATGACACACTCTATGGGCATCAGTCAACCTCTGTCTTCAGAAAACCTGGTTCTTGTTCGATGGGCCCATCAGCAAAATAGCCACCATTGCAAAGATGGAATCTATGCATAGGTTAGCAATATGGATATCCTCTCGTGAAGGCTGACATGGCCACCTTGTCAACAGTAGAGTCTAAAACCGCACCTGCTATAATGGCAACATTCTGCAGGAGGCCCACCATGTCACCTGGTACAGGTTAATTGCATCTTCCATCTCATAGGAACAGATTCTTATACTCATTGTACTAGACATATATTCTGTAGAGATCTGTGTTTTCTCCCTGGAATGCTTCTACTAGCACCATCTTTGGGCTCCTATGTGCGCTCCCCACTGTCATGGTATTCTACACAGCATTGCTTCTGCTCAAGGAACCCAGTTCACAGAAGTTTAAAAAAATGGTTTTAGTCTATGACATTAATTGATCTTACCATACATCCTATCTTCCAGAAGCAACTGACCTGGCTGAATAGTGAAATGGCTTG
>NW_007040042.1:0-1001 GCF_000164805.1 Carlito syrichta | reverse complement strand
TATAGATATGTATCTTTTTGTAGATGGCCAGACAGAAATAAGTCTGGCTTGGTAGCATTCTGGAAAATTCTCTTGGTGCAGATAGCTATCTGTAATACTATATGGACACATTTTTTGGCTTGGGATTTTCTATAGAGTCTAAAAGGATTGGTAAAAAATTATTGATCTCAAACTAAAAGAAAAGAGATATGCATGTAATTTACTTCAAAATTAGCTGAAGTGGAATGATATAACACAATCAAACTTATGAGTAGTATGAAGTTGTAACAGTGAAGGCCAAGTCTATCATCATTAAGAAACTGGTAAAATCTTTAGAGTTCTGAGACTTATAAAATCTCTAGCAGGAACGGTTTCAATGTCTCTAATTTCTGGGATCATCAGCAGTGTTTTGTTAGTATACTGTGTATTCTATCTCATTCTTACACTATTGTAATTTAGGTTGGGGTTGTTGTTTCTTTGGGATAAGACCCTTTATGATTATTTGAGCAGTACCCTTGGTTCTGTAGCTACAATTGCTAAAATTTCTCTTCTAAGTACAGAGTTGACTTTTAAAAAGTTCAGCTGTACTTTGTTTCCCTAAAAGGCACACTGCAAAGTTCTTGCCAGTATTACTACTTTTGAGACCCTGGGTTGGTTCATGAATTTAATTTCTGGCCAGGTTTGTTTTCTCAAAGTGTCCTGTTCCACTTTGAATCATACTTAGTTTCAGACTCAATTTAAGCAACTTGTTTAGAAAATGTTGCATGTCTTGTTCCGTTTCCAGGGATACAGCAGGTTGGATTATTCAGACCAATCCTCCCATTAAAACCAACAGCAAATGCTAGATAAAATGGTTTTAAGTACCTTTTAAAAATCATCAAAGAGATGACAAGGTAGTAAGTAATAACCAAGCCAAAATCTAAAGAAAACCTGCAACCTGAATGTAAAGAAAGTATTAGTACTGGCTTTGCCTTGAAAGCAATTATCAAACAAAGGCCAACCTGCACTTCAGTTTTGATGTC
>NW_007040041.1:0-797 GCF_000164805.1 Carlito syrichta | reverse complement strand
TGTTCATTTATTTCATTTCCTCAGTATACCTCAGTGAGCTCCTGCCATGTGCCAGCGAAGTGTGCCAAGGTCAGCAAGGTGACAGCCTCACAGTGTCCACCCTGTGGGAACCCACAAACCAGCAGGGGAGACAAAGGATGGCCACATTCTTTTCACCCAAGGGAGAAAGTGCTAAGTGTGCCAAATGGGAGCCACAGACATAACTTGAAGTTTTCTAGTATCCACACTTAAAAAAAAGCAGATGAAGCTAGTTTTAATCATATATTTTATTTAACCTAGTATACACGCTCTAAAATATTACCATTTGAATACGCGATCGATGTTAAAATTACTGAGGTACATTTTTTTTTTGGTGTGTTGTCTTTGGTGTATTTGAGACTTGTGTTCATCTTGATTTACCTCAACAGACACATGTGGCTAGCAGTTACACAGTGGACAGGGCAGGGGCCCAGAGACTGCATGACAGGAATTCAGTTCCACTGGGGAGAGACAGAGAACATTCACGGGTACGGAGGGCAGCGTGTTCCTGGGTGGGTTCTGTGGAGGGCATGTGCACGTATGCAGGCATGTGTGTGTGCGCGCGTGTGTGTGTTTAGCAGGGGTGTCTGGACCTCCTGTCAGCTCCCCTGCATCCCCTCCCCTGTTCCTAGGCCCCCCTCTTCTCCTAATAGCTGAGACTTTTCTCCAACTCATCACCAGACCCACAGACATGAGGGCATGCGGGCTGGGCTGCAGACAGGTCCATGTGAGAGGCAACAGGGCCAAAAGCCTGGACACAGACCGTGGGCTCGAGGTCT
>NW_007040040.1:1983-3311 GCF_000164805.1 Carlito syrichta | reverse complement strand
CACATCTTCTTCAGAATAGCTAAAATTAGAAATAGTGACAATCCAAGTGCAGGAAAGGCTGAGGATCAACAGGAGTTCTAATTCAGTTTCAGTGTGAATATTGATAGATGAATTTTTTCAGGGTAAATTGTCAGTGAAAAGAGAATGGAATTAACATATGATTCATATCAATTCACGTGTTCCAGTGGTAAGCACTGGCCTATTTTGTACATTGTCCTAGCTCATTTTCTGCTGCTATCACAGAGTCCCTCAGACTAAGTGGAAAGAGACATATTTGGCTCTGGAGCTGGGAAGTCTGAGGTCGAGAAACTGCATTGGTGAGGGCGTTCTTCTAGCATCATAACTGAAGGACAGCATCATGTAGTGAGACAGGGAGAGAATGAGAGTGTGAGGGACAAAGAAAAACGGGACCAAACTCCCCAGATAACTAACTCACTCCCATGGAAATGACATTAATCCCTTCATGAGGGCAATGTCTGGTAAAAACCTACCGCCCCATACCATGACATTGGCAAATTAAATCTCAACATGAGCTTTAGAGAGGACATTCAAACCATAACATGTCTCAACTCTCCATGGTATACAAGTTACAAGAAATTAATTAATATTAATTTACAAGTAAGAAAAGTGAGGCTCAAGAAAGTGAAAGGTTTTTGATAAATTCATGGGCCTACGAAGCATAAAAGCCAGCACCCAATCAGGGTCTTTTTCACTCTTAACACCATATTATTTTCACCATATTTATAAAAGCATCCTTTAAAAATGTATACTGGGAACTCGCCTCGCCTGGCAAGGGAGGATGCTTTGGCCCAGCCGAGGTCCAGAGCGTCGCTCCGCAGTCTCCAAGGGCCGGATGCAATGGACGTGCCCCTGACTCCCAGGGAGTCCGCCAAGTTCGTCGCAGAACACAGTCGGGATGTGTTCGTCGACAGCGGAGGCGTTCAGAGGGTGGCGGAGCTGCTGCTGCCCAAGGTGTCGGGGCCCGAGCTGCGCGTGGAGGGCTGGAAGGCCCTTCACGAGCTGAACCCCAGGGCGGCCAACGAGGCCGCGGTCAACTGGGTGTTCGTGACCGACACGCTCAACTTCTCCTTTTGGTCGGAGCAGGCCGAGCACAAGTGCGTGGTGGGGTACGGAGGGAGAACGTACAGTGGCTTCTGGTCCCTGTGCGCCGCAGTCAACCGAGCCCTGGACGAAGGGATACCAGTAACCAGTGCCTCGTACTATGCGACAGTGACCCTGGAGCAGGTTCGGCATATACTTCGTTCTGACACAGACGTTTCCATGCCTTTGATAGAAGAGAGGCATCGGATTCTCAATGAAACTGGGAA
>NW_007040040.1:0-1092 GCF_000164805.1 Carlito syrichta | reverse complement strand
TCCTCCCAAAGTGCTGGGATCACAGGAGTGAACCACTGCACCCAACTAATTTTTAAATTTTTTACAGGGATGAGGTTTCACTATATTGCCTAGGCTGGTCTCAAATTCCTGGGCTCAAGCAATCCTCCCTCCTTAGCTTCCTAAAGTGCTGGGATTATATGTGTGAGCCACTGTGCCTGGCCAGCTTGTTTAGTTTTGACTATATTTTCTTTTTCTGTTGACATACAGTTGGTAGAAATAGTGAAAGAACTTTAATATTTTCTTTAAATCTCAGATTTCTTAAAAGTAATCATGCTTTACGTGACTAATCGTCAATGATAATATTTTATCTATTCACTGATGTCTTTTCTCAAGGTGTAGTCATTTTCTGTATACCTTAGTCATTTGATATAAAAGACAGAAGGTAGGGTCTTTGCATGAATGCTGTTATTCTTGTATAAATCAATCTTGACACTTTAAACTTTTTATTGATAATAGTGGGTTTTGTACATGATGATTTTCAATTTAGGATATTTGTTTGTCTAGTACTTTTTTTTCCCCGAGTAACTACATTGGAATTGAATAAAGATTCTCAAAACTTAAAAAAAAAAAAAAAATGTATACTGTTTTTCTTTATAAATTTCTCTCTATAAATTTCAAAATATTACTTTAATTACATTACTTGGTGTCTTTTAGTCATTATTCAGAGGTAAGACAATGCTGTTTACAAAATACTGTCTTCTGGCCTGGTACAGTGGCTCCAGCCTGTAATTCCAGCACTCTAGGAGGCCAAGGCGAGAGGATTGCCTGAGCTCAGGAGTTCGAGACCAACCTGGGCAACTTAGTGAGACCTCGTCTCTACAATAAATAAAAAATAAAAAATAAGACGGGCATGGAAGCACACGTCTGTAGTTCCAGCTACTTGGAAGGCTGAGGTGGAAGGTCACCTGAGCCCAGCAGGTCAAAGCTGTGGTGGCCATGAGTGTGCCACTGCACTCCAGCCTGGGCAACAGAGTGAGACTCTGACTCAAAAAAACCGCAAAAAACAAATACTGTCATTCATGAAAAAGCTCACTCTTTGCCTCACTGGTCTCCATCCTAGTGGCTTTATTT
>NW_007040039.1:0-718 GCF_000164805.1 Carlito syrichta | reverse complement strand
GGGGCAGTGTGTCAAGATCTGGGGGGTGACCAGCTCCAGGTGTGCACAAACTCCCCAAAGTCCCACCCCGGCCTGCTTCCACTGGCGTAGGTGTCCAAAATGCTGTCACTGGTGAGCTGAGTGAGTGGAGCTGTGGCCCCACCTGAATGGACAGCAGGCCGGGGGCGGTCTCGAGCACCAGGAAACCATCTGGTCTGCCCTCACCCACCTCACCCTACCACAAGGGAATCTGTCCCCTGAAATCAACAGAAAAGGGGGGGAGGTCCCACCATGAACACAATACTGGGCTGTCCCTGAAGTGAAGCATCCATGCTCAGTGCTTTTAGAGTAAAGGAAGGGTGGAGTTTCTAGAACTTTCTAGAAGGAAGGAAAGCCGTCCAACGGGTTTTGTGCCTGTGGGCTGATGTAGAACCCCGCCCATGGCCCAGCTCCTCCCAGCTCCAGAGACTAGAACATTCCTGGAAAGGGCTGAAGCCAGGTCGGCTCTGTCTTGTTTCACTCCTGAATGTTTCCATTTTTTTCAAGTTTGCTTAAGGAGTGAGTTCTGGGCCTTGAAACTCAAATGTGTTTCTGACAGAAACACCACCGACTTGGACTCACTGGCCCTTGCATCAGGCAGGCTTCCCCATGACCCAGCTGTGCCTTCCTGGCTGCAGCTGCACAACCTGCCCGGGATGACCTTCCCTCCCAGGGCTCCTCTGCATATGCCTCCCAGAAG
>NW_007040038.1:0-727 GCF_000164805.1 Carlito syrichta | reverse complement strand
TAACTGGAATGAGATTGTTGACAGCTTTGATGACATGAACCTCTCGGAGTCCCTCCTCCGAGGCTTCTATGCCTATGGTTTTGAGAAGCCCTCTGCCATCCAGCAGCAAGCCATTCTTCCTTGTATCAAGGGTTATGATGTAATCGCTCAAGTCCAATCTGGGACTGGGAAAATGGCCACATTTGCCATATCGATTCTGCAGCAGATTGAATTAGATCTAAAGGCCACCCAGGCCTTGGTTCTAGCACCTACCCGAGAACTGGCTCAACAGATACAGAAAGTGGTTATGGCACTGCCAGAGGCATTGATGTGCAGCAGGTTTCTATAGTCATTATTACGACCTTCCTACCAACAGGGAAAACTATATCCACAGAATCGGTCGTGGTGGCCGGTTTGGCCATAAGGGTGTGGCTATTAACATGGTGAGAGAAGAAAAGAGGACTCCGAGACATTGAGACCTTCTACAACACCTCCACTGAAGAGATGCCCCTCAATGTTGCTGACCTCATATGAGAGGGGTTGTCTTGCTACCTAGCCCTAGCCAAGGCTCAATCTTGAGGGACTGAGGAGCAACAGGAAGGGAGAGGGAAGGGAGCCAAGGGATGGACATCTTGTCATTTTTTTTTTCTTTGAATAAATATCACTTTTTGAGGCAAAGGAAGGAAGTGTGAACATTTTAGACACCCTTTTCTTTGGGGTAGGCTCTTGCCCCAGGCGCCGTTTCTTC
>NW_007040037.1:0-730 GCF_000164805.1 Carlito syrichta | reverse complement strand
GGGGAGTGGAGGGTGTCAAGAGATTATGGAGAGGAAAAGGGACTGCATACCCCAGTGCCCGACAAGCGGCTTGTCCAGGCCCCAATGATCCACTTTGCAGTCATAGACATCGTCAGTCAAGGGCATGAAGGTCAAGTAGTGGAACTTGTGGAAGCTGTAATCTGTTCTAGGCAGGAAGATGGTCTCAGAGACACCTTCAGTGACCGGCTGCCCATTGCGCAGCCACGTGACATTGAGCACCGGCGGGAAGAACTTGTCAATGTGGCAGATGAGGGTGTTGGGTTGGCCCAGCTCCACAGGCTCCTTGGGAAACACGGTCACCTCAGGGGGCTCTGGGAGGAAACAGGACCTGATGAGTTCCCTGATCTGGATTGAATCACAGAGGTTCCACCTTTGGATGTCATCTACTTCAGGCCTAGACTTTAGGGTACCTCTGGGTCCCCGAATCAGAGCCAGGAGTGTCAGTCCACTGGCCAGTCTCACTCAGCTCAGCCTTTCTCACACGTGAGAAGGGTTGATGCCACCCCCCAGCTGTACTGCAATAAGCCCGTGTCCGCTCAGGGGAAGAGGATCCCTCAACAGTGGGCATCTGGATCTTCCATTCTGGGTGTGGCACAAGGGCCCTCCCATGCCTTCCCACTTGACTAGAGAGGAAGAAGCAAAAAAGGCAGTACCGCTGGTGGCCTGGGTATGGTTGGAACGCTGGATCAGGATATTCAAGTTGGTGTTC
>NW_007040036.1:0-800 GCF_000164805.1 Carlito syrichta | reverse complement strand
TTTTTTTTTTTCCGAGTTGGAGTCTCACTGTCACCCAGACCAGAGTGCAGTGGCACAATCATAGCTCACTGCAGCCTCAACCTCCTAGGCTCAAGTGAGTCCCTCTACCTCAGCCTCCTGAGTAGCTGGAACTACAGGTGTGCTCCACCACACTCAGATCACTTTTTGGTTTTTTTGTAGAGATGAAGTCTCACTATGTTTCCCAGGCTGGACTCAAACTCCTAGTCTCAAGCAGTTCTCCCACCTTGGACTCCCAAAGTGCTGGGGTTACAGACACCAGCTACTATGTCTGTCCGGTTTTTATAAACATTCTAGGAGATACTGCTATGAATGTACATGAAATATTCAGAATCAGTAAATCCATAGAAATAAAAAGCATATCAGTGATTACCAGGGTTTGTATGGGAATGGAGGATGACTACTGATAGTCACAGAGTTTCTTTTTGGAGTGTTGAAAATGTCCTGGAACATAATAGTGGTTATGGTAGCACAACATTATGAATGTGCTAAATACGATTGAATTGTACATTTTAAAATAGCTAAGTGCCATTCAAAAATGACTAAAATGGTGGCTTCAAATTATGGTACTAGTATAGAAATAGACAATAGATCAGTGGAAAATAATAGAGAACTCCTAAATAAAGTCACATATGTACAGACAATTGATCTTTAATGAGGTCTGTTGGGAGCCAACATCTATAGCTACATGGCTGAGGCCTGTAAAGGCCCATCTGGAAGATCGCCTCTGACATAGGATATCAGTTATACCTATGATATTGGCGTGTGATTGGTGACCAGTG
>NW_007040035.1:0-740 GCF_000164805.1 Carlito syrichta | reverse complement strand
GGGGAGAGAGAGAGAGACAGAGATAACGAGACAGAGAGAAATGGAGGGGGGAGAGGGAGAGAGAAACAGAGATGTGGAGGAGAGAGAGACAGTGACAGAGAGAGGGAAAGAGACAGAGAAACAGAGATGGGAGAGAAGAGGGAAACAGAGATGGGGAGAGAGAGAGAGAGAGACAGAGATAGCGAGACAGAGAGAAATGGAGGGGGGAGAAGGAGATAGAGACAGAGATAGGGAGAGAGAAACAGAGATGGGGGAGAGAGAGACCATGACAGAGAGAGGGAGAGAGACAGAGAAACAGAGATGGGAGAGAGAGAGACGGAAACAGCAAGATGGAGAGAAATGGAGAGGGGGGAGAGGGAGACAGAGACAGAGACAGCAAGAGAGAAAGAAACAGAGATAGAGGGGAGAGAAAGAGAGACAGTGACAGAGAGAGGGAGAGAGACAGAAATGGAGACAGAGAGAGGGAGACAGAGACAGAGATGGGGAGAGAGGCAGAGAAAAACAGAGACGGGGAGAGAGAGACAGTGAAAGAGACAGCGAGAGAGACAGCGAGAAACGGAGATGGGGTAAGGGAGACAGAGAAGGAAAGGGAGAGAAGCAGAAACAGAAACCAGGGGAGAGAGAGAGAGACAGAGAAACAGAGATGGGGAGAGAAAGAGAGAGGGAGACAGACAGAGAAAAACAGATGGGAGGGGAGAGAGACAGTGACACACACAGAGAGACAGAGAAACAGAGATGAG
>NW_007040034.1:0-19850 GCF_000164805.1 Carlito syrichta | reverse complement strand
CAGGGGAAATGGTTGTAATTTTTGTCCATTTAGGGAGTATGCTGGCTGTGGGTTTCTCATAGATGGCTTTTAGTATTTGAGGTATGTTCCCCATATGCCTAGATGTTCAAGGGTTTTTATCAAGAAGGGGTGATGGATTTTATCAAAAGCTTTTTCTGCATCTAATGATATAATCATGTGGTTTTTGTTTTGACATCTGTTGATATATTTAATTACATTTATGGTTTTACGAAAGGTGAACCATCCTTGCATCCCAGGAATGAAGCATATTTGGTCATAATGGATGATTTTTGAGATGTATTGCTGAATCCGGTTTGCTAGGATCTTGTTGAAAATGTTAGCATCGATGTTCATCAAAGATATTGGCCTGTAGTTCTCTTTCTTTGATGGATTTTTACCTGGCTTGGGTGTCAATGTGATGTTGGCTTCATAAAATGATTTGGGGAGCATGCCATCTTTTTCAATCGCCTGGAATACCTTCAGTAGGATTGGTATCAACTCCCCCTTAAATGTCTTGTAGAATTCTGCTAGAAAGCCATCTGGGCCAGGGCTTTTTTTTGGAGGAAATTTTCTTATTATGTAATCGATTTCCTTGATTGTTCTTGGTCTATTTAGGGTCTCAATTTCTTCTTGGTCCAACTTAGGTAGGTTGAGTGATGTCAGAAAGTCCTCCATTTCCTTAAAGGTTTCAAGTTTGTTTCCATACAAGTGTGCGTAGTAGTCTCTAATGATCTTTTGTATTTCTTCAGGGTCAGATGTGACTTCATCTTTTGTGTTTCTGATTATACTTATTTGGTTTTTTTCTCATTTTATCTTGGTATGTCTAGCTAGGGGACCATCGATCTTGTTTATTCTTTCGAAGAACCATCTTTTTGTTTCATTGATTTTTTTGTATTATCTTTTTGTTTTCTATGTCCTGGATTGGGGCTTATATTTTGGTGATCTGGATTCTTCTGCTGAAATTGGGGCTTTTGTGGTCTTGCTTTTCTAGCTTCTTTAGGTGGATTGTTAGGTTGTAACATTGTGTTCCTTCCATTTTCCTCATGTGTGTTTGTAGGGATATAAATTCCCCTCTTATTACAGGTTTTATGGCATCCCAGAGATTTTGGTAGGATGTTTCTTCATTTTCGTTTGTTTCCAGGTATATTTTGATTTCTGTTTTGATTTCATCATTGACCCAGGAGTTGTTTAGCATCATACTATTTGTTGTCCATGTCTTTGTGGGTTTTGGGGGGACCTTCTTGGTGTCAATGTTTATTTTTATTCCACTGTGGTCCAAGAAGGTGTATGGTAGAATTTCAGTCCTTTTTAACTTGCTTATGCTTGATTTGTGTCCAGTTATGTGGTCGTTCTTAGAATATGTTCCATGTGGTGATGAGTAGAATGTGTATTCTGTGGTCTTTGGACGGAGTGTTCTGTAGGTATCATTTAAGTCCTTTTGGTCCAGAGTCTCATTGAGGTTCCGGATCTCCTTGCTGATTTTTTGTCATGATGATCTGTCTAGAGTTGTAAGTGGTGTATTAAAGTCCCCAGTTATGATGGTGTTAGAGTCAAGGTCTTTCTTTAGTTTTCCTAGAAGTTGCTTTTTGAAAGTTGACACACCTATGTTGGGTGCACATATGTTTAGGATAGATATTTCTTGTTGATGGAGTGAACATTTTATCATTATGTAGTGGCCCTCTTTTTTTAATTTTTGATAGCTTAAATGGATCATGACTCCTCCTTTCTTTTGTGTTCCATTTGCCTGAAAATTTGTTTCCCATCCTCCTACTTTGAGTCTGTGCCCGTCCTTTCTAGTGAGATGGGTCTCTTGAAGGCAGTATATTGTTGCCTGGTGATGTTTTATCCATTTTGTCATTCTATGTCTTTTCAGTGGTGCATTTAGTCCATTCACATTCAGGCTAATTATTGAAATGTGAGAGTTTGTCCTTATCATGGAGTTCTTATTGAGTTGTTTTTCTTCCACTTGGTTTTTTCTTTTCTTTTCTTTTCTTTTTTTTGTCTTTCTTCTGATTTTGGGGTTGGTTCGTGTATATTTTATTCCTTTCCCTGTACTCTTGTGAAGAATGTTGCTCTTTTTTCCTTTACTTCTGTGTTTAGTACTTTCTTAAGTGTTTCATGTAGAGATAGTTTGGTGGCAGCATAAATTCTTAGGGAATGGATATCTGGGAAAGATTTTAATCCTCCCTTACTGATGAAGCTTAACTTGGCTGGGTAGGTTATTCTTGGTTGAAATTGTTTATCTTTTATGACTTTTTAAAATAGGGCTCCAAGCTCTCCTAGGTTTCAGGGTTTCTGTAGATAAATCTGCTACTATTCTGCTTGAACTTCCATGGTAGGTGATCTGACATTTTTCTCTTGTTGCCTTTAGTATTTTTTCTTTTGTGCCTACTTTGTTTAGGCGAATTTTTATGTGTCTAGGAGTTGGCCTTCTCATTTGTTTTCTTGCAGGGGTTCTCTGAATCTCTTGTGTTTGAATTTTTGCATCACTGATTAGATAAGGGAAGTTTTCTTGAATGATCTCATGGAAAGTTTGTTCCAATGTGGTCTCTGTCTCTCTTGCTGCCTCTGGGAGTCTGATTACTCTTAGGTTAGGCCTATTGAGGTAGTCACTCATCTATGAAGGTTTTGTTCTATCTTTTTGAGCTTATTTTCTGTGTTTTTAAGATTTGGGGCTATTTCTATATTTTGGTCCTCAAGCTCTGAGATTCTTTCTTCTGCTTTGGTAATTCTGCTTTCCATACTTATTAGTTTGTTATTTTTTTATTCACAATATTTTTTATTACAGATATCTCAGATATCAGCTCCTTCCTAGTTTCTTCTTGTGTCTCCTCAATTCCTTTTAATCTCTCCATTGTTGTCTTGATATCTACATTTGTAGTTTGAGACCCTTCATTCTGGGAACTTTTCATTGTTGCATTCCAAAGTCAGTTTTTTCAGTGTCTGCCCTCCCAGGCATCTGGGAGAGATCCATACTCATCTTTTGGTTTTACTTCATTTCTGTAGATTTTTCTCCCTCTCCCCCTTTCCCTCCCCTTCTTCAATTCTGTTTTTGAAGGAAGGTGGGGTAGATTTTATTTCTCTTCTGCAATGTCCTGTACTTCCTTATGAGAGTCTTCTGGCTTTGTTTACTTTTTCTTCTGCTTTACAATCTGTTTATTCAGCAGTATGTAGTCTTAGTCCCTAGATTTAAAAGGGGGCTTATAAAAGAGGAAAATAATGGAGGAAGGGGGGTCAATAGGGAGTTAGAGAGAAGTGCGAGAGGGAAAACAGATACACATACCAACTATCAGGTGAGAAAGAGACACAAGGCTGGGAAGAAGTGAAGAAAGACATGTAAGAAAGGTTCCCTAAGGAGTACTGATAGCTACACAGAGACAGGCCAATAAAATCAAGAAACAGTGTAAGTCAGAAGGTAAACAACAAACGTGATTCAAACCAACAGTTACAATGATAAAATCATAAGTCAGAATAAGTGATCAGACTAAAGTCACTTCCCTGATCTCCGATTCTGGCATCTCCCTTTTGTTTTTCATTGCAGTGTAGCGGTGGGGCTGTGTCTACTGTTTTGCGCCCTTGCCTTAGGAACTGAGGTAAAGTTTGTTGATAGGTAGGCAGGGCAATGGAAGTCTCTGCCTGGAGAATGGCAAGGTAGTTTAAACAGATCTATTTTTCTCCACTTGTCTGGGTCCCCCAGCTTGGGGTCTTGCGCTGAGTGCCTCAGACAGGGTGGGCCTGGAGTTCCAGAGCTCCAAAGCTCCAAAGGGCAGGCAGTGAGCTGCGAGAGTTGCCCTGGGCCCCCACAGGGTACTTCATCCAGGAATGGTACTGGTGTCTCTGAGGGGCAGGCGCCCAGAGCCTCCCTGTGTGACTGGAGGCTTGGTGCCATGTGCCAGGCTGGAGACAATGCAGTCAGGGAGGGAGCTGGAGGGGGCTGGGACCCGAAACTCCCACACACGCAGTGGAACAGCAGCAACAGGGAGCCGCAATATCTGACCTTAGGAAATGAGGTAAAGTTTGTTGATAGGTGGGCAGGGCAATGGAAGTCTCTGCCTGGAGAATGGCGTGGCAGTTTAAGCAGATGTGTTTTTCTGCACTTGCCTGGGTCCCCCGGCTTGGGGTCTCATGCTGAGTGCCTCAGCCAGGGTGGACCCAGAGTTCCAGAGCTCCAAAGCTCCAAAGGGCAGGTGCTGAGCGGTGAGAGTGGCCCTGTGCCCTGCACAGGGTACTTCAGCCAGGAATGAGACTGGTGTCTCTGAGGAGTGGGTACCCAGAGCCTCCCTGTATCCCGCATCCAAAACTAAAGGATAAAAAAATAATGAAACAGTAGTCTATTGTAATATTGGCAGAACTATAAACCAGAAGAAAATGCATTCCAAGAAAAATGGATTCGAGTACTTTATAACCAGAAACTGACTATGAGGCATGAAGGGCAGTAGCAGGATTCCCAGGTGAGAACAAGCAAACACAAAGTCCACGCATTTGCCACATCTAAAATTGTACTATGTTGCTTTAGATTTTTTCTGGTGAAGAAAATCACATATCTAGGCCTTGGTAATAGTTGCTGTGTTTCCCATGCCTTAGATATAATGAGGAGCAGCAGATTAGGGACCAAACATATGAAGATTAACCTTAGTGTGTGTGTTTATGTGTGTGTGTGTGTGTGTGTGTGTGTGTGTGTGCGTGTGTGTGTGCCCACACGTGTCTCTGTGTTTGTGTGTGTGTGTGAATAATTATCTGGGCCTTGAATCACACAGATTTGTCTGTGAAGGTAATATTTGATGTGATTCCTTACCAGAAGGTCAAAAAGGAGAAACAAGATTCCCAAAAATTTACAAACAGTTTTTTTTAATCTCCATGTCTCTTGGCTGTATCGGTGCATCTGGCATCTCCAGAGAAGAGGCTCCCTGGTGCTTTCATGAAATCCTTGCTTGGCATGTCCCTGTAGACTTCTTTGGATTTAGTAAGAACAGTTAACTATTTCAAAAGAATTATGTCTCATTGAAAGACTATTCTGAACCAGGATCAGCTACTTCAAACTGAGCTAGAGATTCTGAAAGGAACATGCTCTGTGAGTGACAGAAAACATCCCTCCTTGGTGGTGTCTGGGCTACAATGGGGCTCTAAGCCTACCAGACAGGCTCCAGCCCTGAACAGGTGCACAAGACATTGGTGAGGAGGTTTTCTCTTAGGACTTATGTCTTATTTAGATCTAAAATTTTATAAACATTAAAATATAAGTTTCCAGAAGAATTGATATGCCTTTCAGTATTCTACTGTATATGATGCATTTACCAAACCAACAACATTAATGTGAACCATACTAGTAAAGAACTCCTATAGCTGTTAGATATCTTAAAAGGAGATGGAGAGAAAACAGGTATTTTATTAATTCAATGCATTTAAATATCAAGGAACACACTTATCACAGGAGTTAACAGCAGCAAGCAGAAGGCAAACTCCAGAGAATCTTGAGGTCATTTGACTCCTGCTTAATATTTCCATCTTTCAACAAATGTTACCTCTTTCTGTAGCATGACTGTTTATCTTTAAATATTTAATATCTTGTTTAAACAGCTGTAATAATAGGGTCTTTATGCATCCTTTCTGATCGTTTGATCATTATGACATTTTTCTATTTGTTATACATCATGTTGTTTTATTGATAATCAGATATTTGGGGTTTGAAGGTTGGTAGTTGCTTAGTGCTTGATTCTGTTTTTTACCTTCTGTGTATGACACACCCTATCTTTGCTACACCTTTAATGTGAAATTTGTTTAAATTTTATCAGGTCTGCATTTGATACTTGTTTCAGTGGTTGCACTTGTTGAAGCTTCCCCTTCTATCAACACAAGAGAGTGCAGGTTCCCCTGTGAAGCTCTGCTTTAGTTTCCTTATTACTTTATGCATTCCCCATTTGTTCTCCTGTATTCAATCAGCTTTGGTGCAATAAAACTGCACTAGAGCTTTACTGTTGACAGTTTCTAATATGGTAGAAGGGGATGGACTAAGGAATGTTCTCTGATCTTCTCACAAAGCCACATTCCCCAGCAGGCATCATGATGCTTGGTCTCAGTGAGTTCTCTCCTGATTCCCAGTTCATCTTCCATATGGAATTCGTGTCTATGGATTTAAGTCCCTTCTTCTGGAATGGAATGACTTTGTTTTCCCCAGCACTCTCACTCACATCTCCAATGCTCCTCCATCTCTGTACTCTGCCTCCATATTTTCTGTTCCCTATAGATTAAAGCTGTTGTTATGTATGATAGAATTTGCAGGTAAAAAAAAAAAATCTGTGGTGAATTCCCTTTGCTTCCCATTATCTATAGGCAGCACCCTGGGCCTAGGATAGTGGTATTGTTGTTTTGTCAAGTAGATTAATTGTTTAGCTCTGTACTGGTGGTAGGGGACATGGTTCTAAATGCACTTCGAATAAGTGAGTTATTCCTCCCTCCCAGTGATAGCCAGCTGACTGATAGTGAATTTTGCCAAGATCCAACCATACTAGATGAAAGACTTCAATGGGAATAGGAATATCCTAAATTTATGGCAGCCAGGAAGTTCAAACTATGACAACTATACTGCATTAAGCTTTGAGCTATCCAATGCATGTTCCTATCAAGATTACTTGTCCTAAAAAATCAGCAACAAGACCTGAAACCTCAATGCGACTCTTGATCAAATGGACTTAATTGATACCTACAGAGCCCTCCCATCCAAAGACCACTGAAAACACATTCTACTCATCACTGCATGGAACATAATCTAATATCAACCACATAGTTGGCCATAAATCAAGCATAAGCAAATTTAAAAGGAATGAAATTTTACCATGCACCTTCTCGGACCACAGTGGAGTAAAAATGAACATTAACACCAACAAGGTCCCCCCAAAACCCACAAGGACATGGACAGTAAACAGTATGATGCTAAACAACTGCTGGGTCAATGATGAAATCAAAACATAGATTAAAAGGTACCTGAAAATAAATGAAAATGAAGAAACATCTTACCAAAATATCTGGGACGCCATGAAAGCTGTAGAAAGAGGGGAATTTATATCCCTACAAACACACATGAAGAAAATGGAAGGATCACAAATTAACAGCCTAACAAGCCACCTAAGGAAGCTGAAAAAGCAAGACCACAAAAACCCTAATTTCAACAGAAGAACACAGATCACCAAAATAAAAGCCCACATCCTGGACAAAAAGTTTGCTGGGCTCGGTGGCTCAGTCTGTAATCCTGCACCTTTGGGAGGCTGAAGTGAGTGGATTGCCTGAGCCCACAGGTTCGAGACCCACCTGGCAGTGAGAGCTCATCTCTACAATAAATCAAGAAGAATCCAGGCATGGTAGTGCATGTCTGTAATTCTGGCTACTTGGAAGGCTGAGGCGGAAGGATCGCTGGAGCAGGTCGAGGCTGCAGTGGCTGGGAGTGGCCACTGCACTCCAGTCTGGGTGACAGAGTGAGACTCCAACTCAAAAAAAAAAAAAATCAGCCGGGTGTTGTAGCGTGCACCTGTAATTCAGGCTACTGGGAAGGCTGAGGAGGAAGGATCACTGGAGCCCAACAGGTCAAGGCTGCTGTGGCCGGGAGCAGCCACTGCATTCCAGTTTGGGCAAGAGAGTGAGACTTCAACTCAAAAAAAAAGAAGAAGACAAAAAGATAATACAAAAAATCAATGAAACAAGAAGTTGGTTCTTCAAAAGGATAAACAAGATTGATGGTCCCCTAGCTGGACTGACCAAGAAAAAGAGAGAAAAAGCCAAAATATACACAATCAGAAACACAAAAGAAGAAGTCACATCTGATCCTGAAGAAATACACAAGATCTTTAGAGACTACTATGTACACTTCTATGGAAAAAAACTTGAAAACCTTTCAGAATTGGAGGACTTTCTGTCATCATGCAACCTGCCTCGGTTGAAACAAGAAAAAATTGAGACCCTAAATATACCAATAACAATCAAGGAATTTGAATATGTAATAAGAAAACTACCTAAAAAAAAAAAAAGCCCTGGACCAGATAGCTTTCCAGCAGAATTCTACAAGACATTTAAGGAGGATCTTACACCAATCCTACTGAAGGTACTGCAGGTGATTGAGAAAGATGAATCTATCCCCAAATCATTTTAGGAAGCTAACATCACATTAATACCCAACCAGGTAAATACCCAACAAAGAAAGATAACTACAGACCAATTTGTTTGATGAACATAGATGTTAAAATTATCAACAAGATCCTAGCGAACCAGATTCAACAACACATCTCAAAAATCATCCATCATGACCAAGTAGGCTTCATCCTTGGGATGCAAGACTGGTTCAACACTCGTAAAACCATATATGTAATTAAATACATTAACAGATGTCAAAACAAAAACCACATGATTATATCATTAAATGCAGAAAAAGCTTTTGATAAAATCCAGCACTCCTTCTTGATAAAAACCCTCTAACATATAGACATATGGGGAACATACCTCAAAATAGTAAAAGCCACCTACGAGAAACCCACAGCCAGCATACTCCTAAACAGACAAAAACTGAAACCATTTCCGCTGAAAACTGGAACAAGACAAGTATGCCCACTCTCACCCCTCCTGTTCAATATAGTTTTGGAAATCCTGGCTAGAGCAATCAGAGAAGAGAAGACAAGCAGGGGTATTCAAATAGGAAAAGAGGAAGTCAAGCTATCTCTCTTTCCAGATGACATGATTGTGTACCTTGAAAACCCAAGAGAATCTGTCAAAAACCTCCTTACACTGATAAAGGACTTTGGCAAACTCTTAGGATATAAAATAAATGTACAAAAGACAATCGCATTTTTGCACCAATAATAAACCAATAGAAACCCAAATAAAAAACACAATTCCATTCACAATAGCCACAAAAAAAAAAGAAATACCTTGGCATCTTCCTAACCAGAATTGTGAAAGCTTTTTACAATGAAAACTACAAAGAAATCAAAGATGACACAAACAAGTGGAAATATATTCCATGCTCATGGATTGGAAGAATCAACAACGCCAAGATGCCCGTCGTACCTAAGACAATCTACAGATTTAACGCAATACCCATCAAATTACCAGCAATATTCTTCTCAGACCTAGAAAAAACAACACAGGAATTCATATGGAAACACAAACGACCAAGAATAGCTAGAGCAATCCTCAGTAAAAAAACAAACAAACAACAAAAAGAAAAGCAGGTGGTATCACATTACCAGATTTCAAACTTTATTATAAAGCTACTATAATCAAAACAACTTGGTATTGGTACAGGAACAGGCATATAGACGAGTGGAATAGAATTGAGATTCCAGAAGCAAAACCTCAATTCTCAACCAACTCCTCTTCGACAAAGCCTCCATCACCTACCACTGGGGAAAGGAGAATCTATTCAGTAAATGGTGCTGGGAAAACTTGGCTGACCACATGCAGAAGACTGAAACAGTACCCATATCTATCCCCGTACACAAAAATTAACTCTAAATGGATCAGAGACCTAAATGTAAAACCTCAAACCATCAGAACCTTAGAAAATGAAGGACATACCCTCATGTAAATTGGAACTGGCATCCAATTCCTGAACAAAACTCGGAATCCACAGGCCATAAGAGATAAGATAGACAAGTGGGACGTCATTAAACTGACAAGCTTCTGCAAAGTCAAAGAAACCATCAAGAGAGCAGGGAGACAGCCTACAGACTGCGAAAAAGTATTT
Source organism: Carlito syrichta (assembly GCF_000164805.1). Taxonomy (NCBI): domain Eukaryota; kingdom Metazoa; phylum Chordata; class Mammalia; order Primates; family Tarsiidae; genus Carlito; species Carlito syrichta. Next base: position 10,120 of record NW_007040034.1, on the reverse strand, counting down.
GACAACTTCAGGTCTGACAAAGGCTTAACATCTTGGATCTACAAGGAACTCAAACGTGCTGAAAAGAAAAAAAAAAAATTATAAAATGGGTGAAAGATATGAACAGACACTCCTCAAAGGAAGACATCCGAGCAGCCAACAGACCCATGAAGAAATATTCAACCTCAATAATCATCAGGGAGATGCAAATCAAGACCACACTGAGATACCACCTAACTCCAGTCAGAATGGCAATTATCATTAACTCAAAAAATGACAGTTGCTGGAGAGGGTGTGGCAAAAAGGGTACACTTCTACACTGTTGGTGGGAGTGCAAACTAGTGCAACTTCTGTGGAAAGCAGTGTGGCAATTCCGAAAAGCTCTAAATATTGACCTCCCATATTGACCTCCCATATGACCCTGCAATCCCCCTACTGGGAATACACCCTGAAGAACTCAAATCACTCTATAGAAAAGATACCTGCACACATATGTTTATCGCAGCATTGTTCACAATAGCAAGTACCTGGGAGCAAGCATGCTGTCCATCAAAAGAGGACTGGATCAAAAAAATGCCATACATATACAAGATGCAATACTATGCATCCATAAAAAAGAACAAAATCATGAATTTCTCAGCAACCTCGATGGAACTAGAGTCTATAATACTGAGTGACCTCTCACAGAAACAAAGATCTGAGTATCACATATTCTCACTCATATACTGGACCTTGAACCTCCAACGTAATACTGTAAGAAAATGACTGACAATGGTGGGATACTACAGGGGGAGAGGAGAAGGGAGATGGGATTAACGGTAGTAAATATCTGTCTGGGGATGAGGAGACACATTTTATCAATAAGGGTGCGTGAACAAAGCATATTTGTATACTTAACCTTTAACTGTACCCCATAATATCATAATAAAATATTGATTAAAAATTAAAAAAGATTACTTGTCTTAGTCTACATGAGATCTGGAGGCCTCTATCCAAAATAAACTAATAAGCTGATACTCTGGGCCTGTTTTATCCTGCAAGGGTTTGTCTTTCTACGGATTTCAGTTTTGTTCTGGGAAAAGACACTCCAGTTAACTGAAGTAGCAAAGAAAATATGTGAATCTACAGACTTCCAGTTTTGTTGTTTTTCATGAAAGTTGATCATTACTTTGTCATTCCTATTGTTTATTTACGAAGAAAAATAGCTGTTTTATCTGCTGTCTAATTCACAAAGTTGATTAGTAGTTTTATTTATAAAATGAATACATTGGAAAAATCCATGTTTCAATCAACAGCTTTATTTGCAGGAAAATATTGGTCTATTCATTCACTTGAATTTGATTCATTATTAAGAATATTGAGTGTTTGATACATACTACAGCATGGCTGGATGAGGAAATATTTTTGCCAATCAAAATATAACGGAAAGTAAAAGTATAGTCTTTATAATTTGACTTTTTAAATCTTAGAAACTGAAAATTCATCTAAAGTATCACAACAAACATAAGTAGATGCCTAGTGAGAACTGAGAGAAAGGAAGTGGAAGAGGAGAAATATACAGAAGAACTAGAGAAAGTATACAAGTGAAATGACATGTATGACACCTTGAGAGTCATGATGGTTATGTCAGTATTTATCAACTTAACACAATAGTATGTGAAATTGATTATATGTCAGTTCCATGGTATTTAAGTTAGAACACATACCAAGTGAATGATAGATACAGAGCAAGTGATGGACAGATGTAGAATAATGCATGACATCAGACTTCTGATAACACATTTGCATGGACTTGCATGTTCATGAACTGGATAATTTCTACAAGTATTTTATGTATATGCAAGAGTACATTTAAAGTACTTCATGTTCTTTTTAAAAGAGAACAGTTTTACAAAGCTAACTGTGCACAACTAAGTTTATTCTGGAGTTGGTTCACAAAGCAACTGAGTTTGGCACTGAGGAGTATAGACCCAGATCCTGAGAGTAATTCTCACAACATGTAGCTCATGGATACTTTGCATAGTCCCTTCATACTCTGGGTTACCTGTAAATCTGTAGTAGAAGGTAACATTTACTCCTATAAGTATTATCTGTATGCATCTATAAATCAAATAGGGAAATTGGAGTTAATTATTTATCACAGTATAATCACTCCTGTCTGCTTTAGTCTCTTTCCTTTGTGAGACGTCGCATTTCAGCACTTGCTATTAGGAGGAGTGCAAATAGGGTCCTCCCTCTGCCAATGAAAACCAGCCCATTTCTGACCCTGCAGCACTGGGAGAGAAGCCCCAGCCCTGAGATTCTCAGCTGTTGTCATTTGGAAATCAGATGAAGACAGATGATTCACCATGGAATTTGGGCAGTGTTGAGTTTTCTTTGATGATGTTTTAATGACTGTGGCACGAAGACTCAAGATACTGATTGTGTGAGTGGAAGAAGGAAAAGAAACATTATATACTTGACAATTTGAACAGGTCATCTCTATGTTTGCAGGAGTCCTGTGTGAAGTACACCTTAGTGACTACCACATGGAATGAGTCCACCAGGCTCCAGGGAAGGGGCTGGAGTGATTTATTCTGATAAGAAACAAAGTTTCAGCTACCCTTTTTAGTTTACCTTCAACTTCTGGGAGCTTTTCTGTCTTCTAATAAATTACCACTTACTCATTTAGAAAAGAGAAATAAAAATAAACAAAGCTCCTAGTTACATGACAGAATACGCTGCATCTATGCAAGGCTGATTCAACATATCAAGGGACAATTCCCAGAACACACTGTATCTGCAAATGAATAGTCTGAAACTTGAGGACTTGGCTATTTATTACTGTACTAGAGACAGAGTGAGGGGAACTCAGCAGGAGCTCAGACACAAATTTTCCTGCTGGGATTCCCTACCACCAGAGGGTGACAGACCACTGGGCATTAAATCATCTTCAGGAGCAGAAGAGGGTTGTTGAGGGTTGGTTACATGCAAGTGGTCAGCTGCCTTCCCATCTGTTCCTGTGGAATCTGTCTGGATTTGCAATTCTTTTTTTTTTTTTTTGAGTTGGAGTCTCACTCAGTCGCCCAGATTGGAGTGCAGTGGCCGCTCCCGGCCACCGCAGCCTCGACCTACTGGGCTCCGGTGATCCTTCCGCCTCTGCCTTCCGAGTAGCCGGAATTACAGGCATGCGCTACCATGCCCGGCTGATTTTTTGATTTATTGTAGAGATGAGGTCTCCCAGTCCAGGCGGGTCTCGAACCCATGGGCTCAGGCAATCCACTCACCTCAGCCTCCCAAAGGCACGGGATTATAGGCTGAGCCACCGAGCCTGGCTGGATTTGCAATTCTGTAGCAGAACACATTTGACAATCCCAAACATGCAACATTGGTGTCTGTTTCCTTATTTGTATATGCAGAACACATTCTTACTTACACCAAAGTCAGAGATTGGAGTTATCCCTGAATAAACCCTCCTATTGCAACAGGACCAGTCTCCTTAAGAAGCCCTGGCAATGTGGGGAGAGTTTTCTAAGAGATCCATGCAGGAAACTCAGAAAAATTCCCTGAGTATAATAGAGTATAAGAATCAGATTTCAGCCCATAAATAGGTTGGAACAGGGCCAGTGTCCTTAAAAACCTAAATGATGTCACATCTATCTTTCTTTTCTTTTGAAACTGTGCAGACAATTCAGTTTTTTTTTTTTTTTTTTTTTTTTTTACGGGTAACTCATTTTTTTTTTTTTTTCATTTCAAGACTTTTTCTCAAACCTCCCTTTCCTTCTTTTCCTTGAAAATGGTGAATTTTTCATTCATCTAAATCCTGCAGCTGAGGACCTTGATGCTCAGAGACGGCTCAGGCTGTGTGTCCTGCAGGGCCTGGGAAGGCTGAGAAGATCATCTCTCTCACCATTGCTGGTTTCTCCCGCGGCCTTCTGCACATGGACTGCTTGGGAAATGCTAGATGACATTAGTCACCAAGGCGATAATAGAAGTCTTCTCAAGATGGGATAATAATATAGAACTGACTCTGTGCTTCTCACATGGTCATGGTCCCACCTCACTCACCCTTGACTTTGGAAAGAGCTGAGGATTGACCCTCCCTTGTGCTGTGTGCTCTGGGTGACAATGATGTGGGGTCTGGCTAGAAAAGTTGTGGTCCATAGGATTAGCCATCAGGATAGACAGCCTAGATATCCTGGGACAAATTTGTCCTGCCATCCACCATGCAGTGTGCTCATCTGCTGTCTTTCTGGGATTGAATAAGACTTACTCAGCTTATCTAGGACAATCCTCCTTTCTTGCAGAATGCTAATGGCAGACTTTCATAGCATCAAAAAATACTTTCATGGCATACATAGTACATTTTATATTAATAATTGAAACTATAGCTTTATAAGTTGACACATAAACTCATTCCAGCATGATTATTTTATATTTTATACTGGACAGTGAAATTGGGCTCATAGTATATATAATTTAGCTACAAGAGTTGATTTACCATGCCAACTCCAAGACTATCCTAAATTTCTGGGCAATTTTTAAGGAATAAATCCACTCTTTGAGAGAAGTGCATGAGGGGAGGAGTGAGGTTGATGAAGCTATTAGAACTTGATGAACCTATGTGTCTGAGTGAAGGATAGAGAAAGGGGAGCTAGAGTGGATATGCCCTAAGTCTCTGCTGTACAAAGGCAATCCAAGAGAGGTGTTGAATATCATTGAATTATCCTCAAGTCAATGTGTTTTCTCAGGGAACACCATGACTCCCAGCAATACTCTGCCTCAGATCACTGGGAAACACATTTGTCTTCTGGGAATCAGTTGTCTCACAGGACGTGAGTCATTTCACAGCATGTGAGACTGCAGCAGAAGATATGTCATGGACCTCAAAGAGCAGCTTCTTGTGCCTGATCCACATGCATTGTGCTTTCATAAGTGCAGGTAAAGTGCTGTCTCATGTGTGACGTGTTGTGGGTTTCCAATATAGAACACAGGGTTTTACTTTATATTCTTGAAATACATAGAAGTTTAATGTGCAGTCTGTGAACTTTGTGTCGTATTGTTTTATTCCAATTGCATCGTTCCCTAGTTCTGCAAAGTATCCTGGCATAGAGTTGCCATTCTTCTCAGAAATTATTAAATGGATGGAGAACATACATTTTCCATTTTAATTTCCTTTTCTCCATGTATACAGATTATGAATGTAGTGTATTTTACTTTGCCCCCTCAGTCTCTTGTCTCCTCAATAAGAGCAGACCTTAGCTCGATTCAGATTCAAAGGAAAATCTGCTCATGCACACACTAGATGCTACAGTTACCCCAAAGCAGTTTAATAGCCTCAGGGCATTTTCCATCAGGGGGAACTCCAGCAGTCCCACTCCTAGTGACAACTGTTCAGATCTATTTATTCGGTTCATTATTTGAACACCTATCAGGCCACCACACCTCAGCTCCATTTTACAACACATCACTATCAGAATTACAGGCAATTATTCCATCTCAATTTTTCCAACACTCTTTTGTCATCTTATTAAATAGTAAGTTTCATGAGAGGAAAGTATTTCCTCTTTGTTTTCTAGATATAGCTGCAGAAGTTGTTGAATTCATCAGGAAAGAAATTGGATCTGTTTTTGGACATATAAACATCTATATGTAGTGACTTTCTTTGGACATAAGTCAGCCAGGTACAATCTTAGGAACATGATTGCTGCATAATGTAGGCAAACTAGGATTAAACTTCCTTAATTTGATGCCCATCTATAAAAGAAGAGCCCACAGCTTACCCCATCACCTTGCTGGAAGGAATCCCAGTGCCCAATGTGTGGTCAATAACGTAGACTCAAGGTCCATTTTCAGCAATGACTCAGTCACAAGCCATAAGCTAGGGTGTCTCAAAATTGGAGTCCCCAGCTCACCTGGGTGGGCTTCAGGGTGACTGCTAATCCACCAGTAGTTGCTCAGAACTCACTGAGCAACATGTGAACAGAAGGAAAAACAAGAGAGTTTCTGGCCAACATTGGTTTTTCTTTTCTTTTAGTTAATATGTAACCCTCAGGAGACTATCTTATTCCTGATTTCTAAACTATGGAATGATTGACTCAAAGTAAAACTGAAGAAAAAAGAATATGCAATAGCTCTTTGTACTTGGGTGATTTTTCTGAGATGCCATAGTCATCATTACTATTATAATCCTCTGCGTCAGTCTCATCATTTTCATCATCAACCCTCACCATAATGATGTCAAAATCAATGTGAAGAAAGTTTTTTTCATAATAGAATAAATTATTCGATTAAAAATTCCATTATTTAGAAAAGGGTGTTTTGTTGAGGACCGATTTTTAAACTAGTGAGAAAATGTCTAAAATAATAATGGAACCATTTTGTTTGGTTCCAGCTAAATTATGTGTCCTCTCAATTCCTTTGCAAGGAAGCCTGGGACAAGTTTTGGTAATATTTCCACTATTAGGTAATAATTATATTCTTCTTAGACAGGCATGCCCTAAATTATAGATAAAAATTTGATGAAAGACACCCAGGAATTCTTTCCACATCAAGTTACTACATGACTTATTTTTCTTTCTCACATATAAATCATTTTAGTTACCTTATTATCCCTTCATTAGGAAAGATGTACATGAACACAATCTTAGTTCCAGTATAAATGTCTGAAAGTGGGGTTTTACCATCAGACAGGCAAACTCTGCATTCACATGGACACTTTTCTCAGACTAGCACACATGTCTTACGAGATTACAATCATTTATCAGGGGCTTTGCCCCCCATGGGTCTTTGTCCTTCCTAGGACAATTTATCCTCTCCATCTCCACCTACACTTTTGTCATTGATGTTTCTCAACTATTCAACATTCTATCCCTTGGTGAAACAACCACCCAATAGATGCTGTCCTGTGAAAACTACGGATGTTTTAAATATTTTCAAAATGAGACTTAATATTCATTCTAAAACATATATGCTATGTATGATATCTACTTAATTTTCCTTGGCATTTATGATTATACATTTACTTGTGTGTATACATGTATGTATATGTGTGCATGTACATATTCTTCAAGACAAATATTTTAGATAGCATAAAATTGACTCTAATTTTCATTTACAAGGTGATCACTCTACAACATAACAACAGAGTCCAAAATTATCTCTCTACAGGAAATAACTGGAAGAAACTAAAAAATATTGTAATATTAAGGTATTTGATGTCTGTTAACAAACAGTAATCTTGGAGATGTGGAAAATAAAGAAATACTCTGACAAATGCATGCTGAGATAAGAATTAAATGCTTTCAAGTTATAACAGGGTGGGAACCCAGGTGGAATCCTGTGGATTTAGAGAAAGGAAATAGGACTGGGATCCCAACATTCCAGGAAGTGCAAAGGTCACATGCATACAGAAAGATGAACACATTGTTTATGGTGAAATCCACTATTGTCAAGAGGAACACTGCTCTTGAGTAAAGTGCAGATCAGTGTGGGAAACAGGCAATTTGCACAGGTGAACACACAGAGAACTTTTCTTAAAATCTATAACTATTCCAAAATATACAAAAAAGTATCATCACAGTGTGGGTAAAATAGATATTATAGAAATGGAAAAGCAAAGGGACTCCAAAAGTCAATAGAATATACCAAAAACATGACGGAGGGTATTGTAGAATCAGTACCCAGAGTTTACATAAGGGGTGACCCAAACAAAACAGGAATTTATTTATTGAAATAATTGTTGACTAGGCTCAGTGATTCAGCCTGTCCCAGCAATTTGGGAGGCTGTGGCAAGTAAACCCCTTGAGTTCATGGGTTCAAGACCCACCCGGGCAACTCTGTGGAACCTACATTAAATAAAAAATTAGCCGGGCACTGAAGCACGTGCCTATAGTTCTGGCTACTTGGAAGAATGAGGCAGAGGGATCGCAGGAGCCTGGAAGGTTGAGGCTACAGTGACCAAGAATGTGCCACTGCACTCCATTCTGGCCTACTGAGTGAGAATCAATCTCAAAAAAATAAATAAATAAAATGTTTTTTATTTATTCTAACATGTTTAAATTTAAGTCTCCTTTGGAGTACTTTCTATTTGATATATTTCCTGAGAAGCTTTTTCCATCGTTCAATAGAATTTTTGTAGTAGTCAATTTTGATACCTTTAGACAGTTTTCCCTGAGCTTCTCTGATGCAGGAAGGTGACAGCCTGTGGTTATTGTTACAGCCCTGATAACACATTATTTGTCTTCATTGCATTACTATGAAATTTACTATGGATCTGAGAGGACTGTGCTTGCTTAATCAGTCACTCTTGCCACATCTTGGTCATGTTTTCTGCAGTTGACAACCAAAATTCCCAGCAATATAACCCAGTATACAACACAAGCTTCTAATTTGTTTTTGTTTTTTTTTTAAAGATGTGAGGAACAATTCAGGTTAGGTATTCAAATGTTCATTATGCAGGTACCCTTGTTGATGAGGTGTGTGCCTCCTTCCTCTGGCAGTTTCCCACTATTGCCAATCCCTTTCTTATAGCATTATGATAATTTTTCAAGGTCTGCTTATGAGTGAGAACATATGGTACTGTGTTCATTATTTCTCTGATAGTTCACTGAGTATGACAGACTCCTAATCCATCCAAGTTGCAGGAATGGTCATGTTTGTTCTTCTGTATGGTTGCATAATATTCTACTGTGTATATGTACCACATTTTTTTATCCAGTCCAGCTGGGATGGGCAGTATGGTTGTTTCCATGTTTTTGCTATTGTGAATAGAGTTGCAACAAACATACGTGTACAGGTATCTTTATGGTAGAATGATTTGAGTTCCTCCTGGCATATTCCCAATAGGAGAATTACTTGGTCATATGGACAGCCAATTCCTAGTTCTTTCTGAAGTCACCACACGGTCTTCCAAAGAGGTTGTACTAGATTGCATTCCCACCAGCAGTGTAAAATTGCTCCAGGTGGAAATGTAAACTAGATAAAAGGAATGCCTTTGATTATTATAGAACTATTGTTTTACTACAACACTGTGAGATAAGGAATGATAACACTCTATGGCAGCTGTGAAAAGTGTTAAGTTCAACAGAATGATGGAGCCCAGAAAGGTCTTCATGGAAGTACGTCTGTATTGGTATGTTGTCTAGACATATCTGTACTTTTTTAGTAGTAAGGAGGAAAATCTGAACTGGGGGGATAGATACGGAAGCCTAAGGAATTACCAAAATGCAGATACTAGCTTTCCTCATAATGAAGAAGAAATAGCATATTTGAAAGGTATGCTAGTAAAATAACTATGAAATGATAAAACAGATTGAATGATTCCTCATCATAGGTGTCTCTTAGTGCTACCACACCCACAGATTTTATAAGGAAGATGGAAGTGATGAGGCTTGTTTCAAAGAGGGACAAAGGCAACCAGCACAATGTAAGGAGAAAGATCAACACTTGAAAGGGAAATTGACTGAATTTAACTTCTGAAGCACATCATTGTAGATCTGATAAGTAATTTCTGAAAAAAAATTCAACATGTTTCTTATGAAATATCTAGCTCATGTTTGAACATGAAAGCAGAATGCTCACAGCTTTAAAAAATCATCTCCTAACTACACAAAAACAAACAAACAAGCAACCCTGTCTAAATAGGATTCAAGAAGTGATCAGGTCAGTCCTATGCAATACCAGAAAAATAAAGGCTTACAACTTTATTATAAAACATGGCACTAGGAACATTCTACTGATAATTATGTATATGAAATTTTGTCATGAACAAAATAAGACAAAGTTTACACCTAATTAAATTTATAAACACTTTTCTACTAAATTGACAGTCAACAAAATGAAGAACAATGTTCATTGCAAATAAATTCTGGAAAAAAAAAATGTAGCCAACAAAAATCTTGCATATGTAAGAATCTTTAAAAAAAAAAAACAGTAAAAATTAAGAAACAATCAAGTTATAAAACTGGAAACATTTGGTGCACACAGTCCCTCGAAGACATACAAGTGCCACAAGAAGAATGTCTACATCATTTGTCGTTAGAATTGATATGGAGATGACATGAGACATCACTACACATTTTTTAACCCTATTTTTGTTATAAAAATGTGGAGTACAAATTAGGATTAAGTACACAAATAATATATATGAAGGTAAAGCTTG
>NW_007040033.1:0-1262 GCF_000164805.1 Carlito syrichta | reverse complement strand
GTTATGTTAACTGTTTATTATTATTATTTTTTAACCTTCTAGCAGCTCTGAAATTGGGGCCATCCCTGCAAGAGTTTTCACAGGTTTCTGAATTTTCCTACAGCCTCCTTCAGTTCTGATATTTCCCTAATTCTAACCTGTTTACTTTATCAGGGTGAGGGGCAGTCACAACCCTCACTCTCCCCCGGAAAGCCCATGGAGGTGAAACATGGTCTCAAGTACATTTGAATGAAGGTGAAAATAATAACCATATGAAGTATGCCTCTTCCAGGGAGAGATACTGAAGACAATAATAAGTGGTGGGTACATGTATTCACTTTATTGATATGTGAAACTACATACATTGTTTTATGTACTTCATGTAAGCCATAAATTCACAAAAACATAAATTAGAACATTGATGAGGAAGAAAATTTAAAAAGTTTTGAAAAGAAGCCACTTTGCTTTTGCTTTTTGTTTCGTTTTTAAGCAGAGATATTAAGAGTCCCTATTTAGCTTAGTCACTTCTCCAAGTTTTCTCTCTCCTCCTCTTTTGAGCTGTAGTTTCCCTGTTCTAAGTCCAAACTGTTTTTGCTAGTGAAGTGACTTCCATCATGCCTATGCATGCTTTTTTTGGGGAAAAAGCACTTCTAGAAGAAATTCTTTCATTTCCCTTCCATTCCGTTAAAAGGAGAAAATGAAGCCAGAGCTTCATAAAGTTGTTGTAGAAAAATGAGTTTATAAAATGGAGTAAGCTAGCCTAGGGCCTGGCATGTGAAATTTTCAGCTTAGTACATATCAGTATTGATGTACAACAATTAGTTATCTGATCCTCTCAAACTCATTCCTAAAACACTATGACTTGAATCTCATCCATCCACCAATTCCACAGTAACTGTCTATATACTTCCCATCTCCTTTGGCTCAGTAGCAAGATCCAGTATCAGAGAGAATTCCATCTTTCAGACAGGCAACTTTGACCAGCTGTGATTTAAATAGAATATGAAAATAATTAAGAATAGAATCAAGCAATAAATGATATGATTCCCAAGTATCCTTACTTCAAGTTATACAATAAACATAGGATAATGATTGTGAAAGAAGTGATAAAATAACCAACCCCATTTTGGAGGGCACAGATTCTCTATCATTATAGAACTCTAACTGCATAGTTACACAGTTATAAGAAAACTTGCTTACTTTATGAAGATAAATGCATTTATTCCTATTTTAGAGTGAGGAAAGAGAGAGGTAAGTCACCTGCCCAAAGTTACAAAGTAAGT
>NW_007040032.1:0-759 GCF_000164805.1 Carlito syrichta | reverse complement strand
TGGCCAGGAGTGTGCCACTGCACTCCAGTCTGGGCGACAGAGTGAGATTCCAACTCAAAATAAATTAATTAATTAAATTAAAGGACCAATGAGGGGCAGATGGACATTATGTTCCCCAGATATGAAGTCTGAAAAGTCCCCAGCATCACTTACATGGTATTCCAAAAGGGCTGAATCTACTTGTGAGGATACATCAAACCAAAATTGAGGGGCAATCCATAAATTAACCGGCCTTGTTCACCCAATATGTCAATATCAGAAAGACAAAGTAAGACTATAAAGGACACTAAAGAGAATATTCAATACAGAATGTGTGATTTGGGACTGGATCTTGAACTTAAGGGGAAAAAGATCTCAAGGGCATTACTGAGACAAGTGACAAAATTGAAACATAGGGGCTGGGCTTGGTGGCTCAGCCTGTAAACTCAGCACTTTGGGAGGCCAAGGTGAGTGGATTGCCTGAGCCCATGGGTTTGAGACCAATCTGGGCAACTTGGCAAGACCTCATCTCTACAATCAAAAATCAAAAATTAGCTGGACGTGGTGGCACGCGCCTATAGTTGCGGTTACTTGGAAGGATGAGGCAGAAGGATTGCCTGAGTTCATCAGGTCGACGCTGGGGTGGCCGTGAGCCTGCCACTGCACTCCAGCCTGGGCGACGGAGTGAGACTCCAACTCAAAAAATTTTTTTTTAAAAAGTATATATATATATATATATATATAACAATTGAATATAATTATGTGACAAATATTCACTTT
>NW_007040031.1:0-763 GCF_000164805.1 Carlito syrichta | reverse complement strand
GGAACATTCACCAGTCTGTCTTGGCTCTATTCTGTCCTGTGTGTTGCCATGACACAGAGATTAATATGGAGGGACAAGGTCTCAGGCGGAAGAATGATTCAGGTCTGACTAAGACCCAGTTGCAAAATATTCCTGGGGAACTGTTCAGAATAGCAGTATGTCTCAATGGAGAGAAGTGAAAAATCACTGCACTTTTCTCAGTATAAGGATGATGTGCTAGCATGCAGGTTCCACAGTGTCAAGGGTTTTTGTTTCATTTCCTTATGGTGGTACCCTTGGTGTATAGAAAGTGCTGGTACATAGTTGGTACTCACTGAAATGAATTGAATGTGTGAATGAGCTCTACTTGCAACAACAGTATGGACAGAGTTGCGGGGAGCTAGCAACCACTGAGGAATCATCATTGCTGAGGTTGCACGGCTAGGTTAACTCCGATAACTTTCCTCCCTTCAGAACCTATTGTTGTGGGTGTCTGAATTATTTAGCCACGTGTAATGACTGCTGCCTAAGCATGTTGTCTAAGCCCACTGCCAGAGTCGGTTGAAGTCAAGAGTTATCTCACCTCCTGTCGACCTTAACTGCAGCCGTGGGATGACCCTTTGTCCAAACTCTCTGACTGCTCTTGAGTCTCTCAAGACGTTGATTCCTTTTTCAAGACTTGGATGGGACCTGGAGAATGGGATGGAAAAAAAGGGGGAGCATACAGTGAAAAGGCGCTGGGCACACATGACACACATCTGGAGGCGGAGTCTAGTGCACACAT
>NW_007040030.1:0-767 GCF_000164805.1 Carlito syrichta | reverse complement strand
TTTTTTTTTTTTTTTTTTTGGCCTTAGTTGGTGGCAGAGCTGAATTGGGATTCAGAGCAGGGTTCAAGGGGCTGGGCAGGCCTCTACCACTCCCAAAAGACTTCCTGCTCAGCACCTAGAACCAAATTACTCTCCCTGAAGAGTTTTCCAGGAGCTTTCTTGGCCAGTTGGTGGAAGGCCAGGATGGAGTCTAGCTCAGCCTTTCCCCTGCCCCATCCCCAAGGGGGAGGAGAGCCTGTGGGGAGGAGGGCCTGTGGGGAGGAGGATTCTGGGCCTCTCAGTCTCCCATGAAGGCCTGTTCTCTGGTCCAAGCACCCTTTGACCAAGCCAGAGACCTAGGTAGCTGAGAGGGGCTGCTGGAGCGTCCTACTCTCTCTTCTCTATACCGCAGGTTCATGGAGAATGGCCTAGGGTGTGCCCAGTAATGGGAGAGGCAGACCCCCATAGAAAAGACAAGTGGAAGGGTAATGGAGTGGGGGAAACATTTATTTGACTTCAAGGAAAGCTACAAACAAATACCAAAAGCGAATCACTGAGACAGGCCCGGCAAAGACAGATTTCACACGTAGCACGGCATCCACTCGCTCACTACAAATGGTCTTGGAAGCGAAACGGATAGGAAGAAAGAGATGGGTCTGACCCAGACTATCCCCATATTTACAAGCTTTGGGCCCTCTAGCCAGACCCACAGGTTCACAGAGAAATACACAAGACGTTTTACACCGAGGACCATTTTTGTTTCCGTATACTCCCAGACCAGGCCTTGT
>NW_007040029.1:0-798 GCF_000164805.1 Carlito syrichta | reverse complement strand
CCAGGCGGGTCTCGAACCCGCGGGCTCAGGCAATTCACTTACCTCAGCCTCCCAAAGGCGCGGGATTACAGGCTGAGCCACCGAAAAAGTATTTTATTATAGAAATTGTCAAGTGTTTACAGAAGGTGTTGCCAGCACCTAACTCAATAATCAGCACATTTTGTCTCATCTCTATAAATCTATATACATGATCCATGCAAGATTATTTTAAAGCAAATTCCAAGCATTATATTATTTCTACCATAAAAATATTTGTACATACCTTTAACAGATTCCACACTGTCTAATTTTTTTTTTTTAATTTTCTATTTTGAAGTAATAATAGATTCACAGGAGGCAGGGAAGATTGTACAGAGGTCTCCTGTACTCCTTCCCGCAGGTTCCCTTAACAATTACATCTTACCTTGTTATAGTACAATGTCAAAACCAGGAAATAGACATCAGTAAGATGTGTGTGTATTTCTGTGTCATTTCTCACACATGCAGATTTGTGTGGTGGATCGCCACCCCAATCAAAACAGAATTAATTCCATCATCACAAAGATCTCCCTCATGTCATCCCTTCACAATCGCTTCTCCCCCCACCATCCCTAATCTTTCACTATCCTTTATCTGTTATACATGTCTATAATTTTTTCATTTCAAGAATGCTACATAAATAAAATCATATAGTGTATAACCTTCAAAGGCTGGCTTTTTAAAAGAAAGTGTATAAACTTGAGATCCATCCAAGTTGATACTTGTATCAATAGTTCATATTTTTTTAATGCTAAGTAGTTTGCTTGACTGTTCTTCTAT
>NW_007040028.1:0-1009 GCF_000164805.1 Carlito syrichta | reverse complement strand
CCCCCCTCTCACCAACTGGACACGACTTGCCCCGCCTCCCACCCAGCCACCCCCACTCCTCGGCCTTGGGCAACGGCTGCTCCCTCAACTGAAAAATCAGGGGCTCAGGGGCCGTGGCTGCTAATTGCCCACAGACCCCAAATGCCGAAAGGTGGTGACTAAGACACGCACGGGCTTTGGAGCCAGATTGTCCGAGTTCAAATCCTGGTCTGCCCTTTGCCCTGTAAACTTAACTCCCTGGGCCCCAGCTTCCCCCTCTGCAAAGTGTGTTTGTTGATAGGCATCCTTTCCCCTCAAGGATTCATGCTTACCTCTGCTCAAAATAATAACCAGGTCCCCAGCCCTGGGCCCCTCTCATGCCCAGTGCTGATTTGGGACCTGGACATTTGCCCAACAATGGGCCACGGACATTTGCCCAACAATGGGCCACGTCTCTGGGACCCACGAGGGACCCTAAAATCTTGGAGGAAGCACCCCTTCCCTTGCTTCCTTCCATGTGTAATAGCCCTGAGGCCAGAAAGCTGCTAGCTGCAAAGGCTTCTGGGAACAAATAAAATGGAAAACAGGACACCACTTGTGAGGGCCCATGTCCTTACTTTTGTGGGGGAAATGCAGGCGTTTCCAATGCAGCCAGCAATTGTTAGGCACCAAGGGTGAGGCCCAGGCTCTTAACGCCCTGAAGGGCTAGGGTGAACACACCTGAACAGTGGACAGCTCCCCTACGATGGATATCTTTGCGCTATTTGCCCACTGTTCATATTCTCCTCCTCAGCCCTCTTCCTTTATTCCGCAAAACTAAAAACCTCTGTGAAAGTACCAGGAAACCCCTCACAATGCCTTGCACAATAAAGAAATGCACGATCATACCTCACTCAAGTTAGATGCCACGGCTGTTAAGAAGCACTGCTTAGGCCGGGTGCGGTGACTCATGCCTAGAATCCCAGCACTTTGGGAGGCGGAGGCGAGAGGATTGCCTGAACCCAGGAGTTCGAGACCAGTCTGGGCAACT
>NW_007040027.1:0-1243 GCF_000164805.1 Carlito syrichta | reverse complement strand
GGGCCCGACGAGGCCTCGGGCTCAGCCTGAACCAGGGCTCTAAGCGAGACCCCAGTAGCCACATCTCGGCTCGGAAGGCTGCAGTGCAGAGTAATTAAATTAAATTGATGCTGTCCCTGTTTGAGGCCACCCTTGATTTAAGGCCAGAAAAGGAAGCAATTAAATTTAATAAAAACCAGGTTCCTAAACAAAGATATACGACAACTGCGGCCATCCGGAGCCTGCACCCGCCGGGAGAGGGAGACCGCGTTGGGTGCTGACGTGGGCATTCACATGAAAGAAAGGATCACCTCCCGAAGCCTCTTTCCTAACGCACCGCTTTAAGACGCTAGTCCCGCTAATGACTTTGTCAAAAACCAGAACCCGGCAGGCTGTCCTCCGAGGAAGTCACTGCCAGGGCCAGCGACGGTAACTCGAAGCTGACATGTCTGTCTGGCGGCCGTAATTAAAAGTGGTCTGTCGGGGCTCAAGGTCAGGGTGCACCATCCCCAGGCCGGGCAGCTCTGAGGCTGGGGGGGAGGAGTGGCTGTGGCCCGGTGCCTTGGGATCCGCCGCACCTACACGGTCGCCAAGCCATGCTCAGCCCAGGGCTCTTCCCTTCCTCTGAGGGAGCACCCCCTTTCCTGGTGACAGGCACGGGGCTCTGTGCACTCGCTTCTGAGCAGGCGCTCTGTGACCAGCAGCCACAGCACCGGAAAAGTTCTCTGCACAGAAACACCACAGCCCAGGCCCAGAGACTGGGACCACAGTGGAACCACAGATAATTAACAACACGCACTACCATTCGAGGGGGCATTCACAAGGGCAGGGGGCTGGCACTACCGAGTGCCCCCCCAGGCTGAAGTGATGCCGGGCTGAAGCCCGGGTCTGGAGTCCCCATGGGCCCCCCAACCTCTGCCCGCCCCCGTCCAGGCAGCTCTCGTGCGGGCATGACATTCACAAAGACCAGTCACCTGCTATCAATCTGCTGCCCGCTTTGGGCAAAGGGATGTGATGCATTGCTTAAATATCACACTCTGCACCCCAGGGTCACAGATGGTGGCCCCAGCCCTCCTTTTTCCACAAGTCTCCACGCAAACAGCTTGGCTCCAGCAAGAAGGTGAGCGGGTGGGCGCAGCTCCAATGAGAGTGGAAGAATTCCTGTGTGAAGCACTTCCGACATGCTCAGCCCTGAGTCACGGAGGACGCTGCTGCGGTGGAAGCCGCAGGGCATTCGCGGGCCCCTCCCTCCCCCCCCCCCCCC
>NW_007040026.1:74828-92418 GCF_000164805.1 Carlito syrichta | reverse complement strand
CCCGCCCGGCCCCGCACCGCCCAGGGACCAGCCCACAGCTTCCGGGGCCAAGCCCCTGGTCCCGCGCGCCCCTGAGACCGCAAGGTGACAGCCCCTGCGTGGGGCCGGGGCCAGACACCCGCTGGGTGCCAGAGGGCCGTGGGTCGCAGGGACCCCCAGCTCCGCCGTTGCAGCGAAAGCCCGCAAAGGGGCACAGCGGGGCTGGCCAGGGCTGGCAAACGGCACACGCTGTGTCCTTTGGCCGGCGGTACCCTCAGCTGTGCCGTCATTCATTGCTTCGCCCTGGAGACGGTGCTGAGAAACGTCTTCTGGGCTGCGCGGGAGCACCCCGCAGGGGCCTAGCCCACCGCAGCCCGGCCACCGGGCACAGCCCTTTGCTGGCGCCGCTGCTGTGTGCGAGGATGCTCGTGACACGGCGTATGCTGACAGCAAAAGGTCGGAAACAACTCGAATTCACGCTGAAAGGGGGCCGGTTTAATTCACACAGCGGAACTGTTTCAAAAATAAACGAGGAATGTGTGTTCTGACATGGAATGATCACCAAGGTATATTAGCCAGAGAAAGCCAAATGTGAAACAGGCTACCGTTGGAGTAGGGGAAGGGAAGAGACACACACACACACACACACACACACTAGGACACCAAAAACTGGAGTCACATTTTTTTTTTGAGTTGGAGTCTCACTCTGTCGCCCAGACTGGAGTGCAGCGGCCGCTCCCGGCCACCGCAGCCTCGACCCGCTGGGCTCCGGCGATCCTTCTGCCTCAGCCTTCCAGTAGCCGGAATGATAGGCATGCGCTACCATGCCTGGCTGATTTTTTGATTTACTGTAGAGATGAGGTCTCGCTGCCCAGGCGGGTCACGAACCCGCGGGCTCAGGCCATCCACTCCCCTCAGCCTCCCAAAGGCGCAGGATGACAGGCTGAGCCCCCGAGCCTGGCTTGTAGTCACATTTTAAGAGATGCTATCTATGTACTTCTTTTAGTTCACTGTAATCAGAAGAGTCTGGACGCTGATGGTCACCATTTTGAGTACCTCTTGTAACTGAGGAGTCAAACGTGACTTGTATTCATCTACAATTTTAATGCAGTTTTTTCCTTTCTTCAAAGGTACATACATTTTTTTGGTACCCTCCACCTATGTTCGTCTGGGGAATCTGGGTACAGGGATAGGAAGGAAACTCTGCGTAGATTTCTGTACCTTTTGAATTCAGAAGAACGCATGCGCATTACCCACATTAAAAGTATTTTTTAAGTCAACAAGAAAGTCACGGTAGGATCACAAAAAGGCAACACCTTCCTTCTGGTACCTTCCACTCCAGGATTACAGAAAGACAGGCATCTTCACTCCATGTCTTACCCCAACTCCACCCATGGGCTTTGTCTCATGGTTGCCCCTGCCTTGGAGACCCCATCTTCCTGGCTGCTCTCTACTCATCTCCAGGGTTCAACGCAGAGGGCACTTCCTCCAGGAAGCCCTCCCCGACTGTTTATGGGTTAGCTGTCTGCCGCCTGCCCCAGCGCCTGGGTCCTGTGCTCTCCTTGCTGGTGCCACTCAGTCCTAGAGGAGCCTGGAGGACAGGGACCCGGAGTAAGAACCCTGTGGCCAGCCCCCCGCCCTTCACCCGACCTGGCAGGTGCTCAGGGAAGCATTTGCTGGGCAGATCACCTCTGCCGCTTAAGCCACGCGCCTCCCAGGAGCGCAAGTAAGGGGATCTAGCAGCAGGGAGAGAAGCCTCACTTCACACTTGTGCTGCCTGGCGGTGGGCCAAGCCAGCTCTCTCCTCTGATTTGCCTAAAAGCCCAGGCAGGGCCCTCTGTGCAGGGGAGGGGTGCACTTACCTTGCTGCCTCGAGGGAAGTCTTCATCCGGGTTTGCGGACAGCCCCCTTGACAAATGGCTTTCTGCCACAGCCCCAGGCTGGCCCATCTGCCGGTGGGTCTCCAGAGGCCTCAGGGTCACTTGCAACGCTGCTCCCTGCAGCATGTGGGCTGGCCTGGCCCGGGCCACATCCAGCCCGCCGAGGGAGGTCAGGGGCCACCGTGTGCCCTTCCAGGGCTGGGCTCTGTACTCCAGGCAAGGAGAATGCAAGAGTCTGTCGTCCAGCCCAGCAGACATGCCCCCGGGAGTCACAGCACAAAGCCTGAGATACCCCATGCAATCAATGGCTTTTGGGGAAGGTGATTTATGACGAATCCTTGGGTTAAGCTGGGAAGATTGCCTTGGCTTCCTTTCATGGACTTTCCCAGGTGGCTTCTCTGCCCTGGCCCAGAACACGAATGCGGCGGGGGGGTGACGAAGTGACAAGACGTCGGTGTCTGAGCCTGGCAGGACCGTCCTGGAGGCCAGAAGCGGCGCTCGGATGCATCTTGCTGGCTCAGCAGAGCCTCAGCTGGCTGTCCCCAGCTGCACCGGGTTCTAGCCTCTCTCCATCACGTTCCTGACGCCCAAAGCTCGTGAGGTTGTCCCAGAATAAGGGAGGGGGAGGCAGGAGCGAGTGCCACCCACCAGCTCTGCAGGCCACCTCTCACTTGGAAATTGTGGGGCGCCGGGATGGCTGGAACAGCCAGAGGGATCACAACAACGGCTCCCAATCTGGGGACTCCGTGAGGGGTGGTAAGGAGGCCGCAGGGTCTCCATGAAGCCCCTGAAGACCGAGACGGCAGTATGGTCTTTATTTCTCTCTCCAGCGCCTAGCCAGACACTCGCCCAGCAGTCACCATGGGTGCGGGATGCGTACTGAGTCAACGAACACACGGCCACCCTGGTGAATCAGCCCAGGAGAACACAGGTGGATATGCTAGCCCAGCCAAAAGCCCCTCAGCTCATTTAAGTGGTAGCAGCTCGGTATGCTGGGGCTGCCTTTCTTACGATGCAAGGGCTCCCCGGTTTTCCTCAAAATAAAACCCACTCGGTTCTATCATTGTACCCTGGACAGTCACATGAGATGAGAAAGGACAGACCGAGAGCAGAAAGCCAAGATGCTCACATCAGGGAGGCCAGGGGAGGAGCATCTGGAAACTCTCTGTAATTTTCATGTCAGATGAAAACCCACGCCCGTGACCCCAGCGCTTTGGGAGGCTGAGGCAGGGGGGTGACTTGAAGCCCCAGAAGCCCGAGGCGGCAGTGAGCTACGATTGTGACATTGCACTTCAGCCTGGATGACAGAGGGAGGTCCTGACTCAAGAGGAAAATTAGAGACTTGACCAGGCATGGTGGCATGCGCCTGTAGTCCTAGTTACTCGGGAAGCTGAGGCTGGAGGACCGCTTGAGCCTCGGAGTCCGAGGTTGCAGTGAGCTGTGATCATGCCACCGGACTCCAGCCTGGGCAACAGAGAAGACCCTGTCTCTAAACATAAATAAATAGACAAATTCAAGTGAAACTGCATGAAAATAAAATCTGTATACTTTGCTTCCCGGGGATGCCTCGGTTCCTTGTCCTTCCAGGAGGGAACAGCATTGGGCAGGGACCGTTGACCTCACCCTCACGCCCCACCCCCTCCTAAAAGAGAGACTCCATTTCTGGTGAGTGGATCTAGGCAGGGTCAGCTGTGTGTGGTCCAGGCCCCCTAGACTCTCTTTTCGGGACGCTGCCCTCAGGAAGGAGGCATTCTTCTTCCACGCCCGGGCCGCATGCCCAAGTCGAGGCAGGGGTCTTTGTCCTCCGGGGAAGGGAGGGGTGGTGGGTGGAACGAGGCAGCGACTGCTGGCCGCCGGCTTGGCAGGGGGATGCCCCGCCCTTTCCTCCTTCGATGGCCCTTTCACAGCTCAGCTCTACGCCTCAGAGCCTCGGCACATGCTGTTCCCGCTGACTGTGACACCCTTCCTCACTTGTCCCGTGGGACACGGCCCAGCCATTCCTTCATGACTGGCTTTCGAGTCCCCTGAGTCAGGTGGAGCTGACCTTCCCTTCGGCTGGTCTCTTGCGGCATTTTGATCTATGTATGCACGTCTCTCCTATTGTCCTCTGAGGTCCCCGGGGCCAGGGCCAATGTTCAGTCATCTCTTTCCCCCTCATACCCACGCTGCCTGGCATACAGCAGGCATCGGCAAATGTTGCTGGAGTGTGTGGACTGACGAGAAAGTTCCGGTCGGTTTTAATGTTTCTAAACGCAAAATGTGTCATTACTTAAAGTAGGCATTTCACTTAGTAGACAGAAGTCTTTTAAAACACGGGAGGGGTCCCCAGGGACAGGAAAGCAACAAAACAATTCTCCGTGGCTGTTGATGTCAGGAGCTGCTAGGTCAGTACTGGGCTCTCGGCCTCGGCTGCCATCTGGGCTGGGTGAGTCTTTGCCGTGGGGGTGGCCCTGTGCATCGTGGGATGTTTCACGGCACCCTGATGTCTACCCACTAGACGCCAGCAGCCACAGTCCAATTGCGACGACCAAAAATGTCTCTGGAGAGGGCTCAATTTTGCCCCAGGGGCTAAAGCGGTGCCCAGTGGAGAACCTCCGGGTGAGCCACACAAGAGACTTTGGTACAATAAATATTTCCTCTGCTGCCTTGGCCATATGCCAGAGCCAAGCTCCTCTGAATTTGCAAGGCACAGTCCGGCATCTCCCCCCAGCTCTGACAAGGAGCACAAATCCCTGAGCCAACGGCAAAACCGCTTGCCACTAAATGAGGGCTCTGATTGCTACCAATTTCTTAAAACACTCTCGGAAGATTTCGCTTCAAATATTTATGGAGGCTGTGAAACGGCCCCGGAGAATGAGTGGCCTGCTGGATTTATAACTCCAGTGGTGATTTATTGACCTGGGAATTGCTGCAGACGCTTTGTCTGAGCTCCTGGTGCAACGCCAGGATCCTGGCGGGGCTCAGGAGCTCAGAGGGCGCTGGGAGGCCGGCGGCTGGGCGGGCGGGGCTGGGCATCCCGCCTTGTTCGCGCAGAGGCGGTGCGGGAGGTCCTGGTTCCACGGAGACCGCTGCCAGGCACGATCCGCGATCAAGCGTGGGCTCCGGGGGCCGGAGAATCTGCGGGCAAGAGAACAATGAGAGTCTCTGCGGCTGCAGGTTCACAAGAGCCCTTCCCCCGCACGTTTCAGCCAAGAACGAGATGACGATGACAAGTGACACTGACCGGACTCTTTCTGTGTCTGGTGCCGAGTGCGCCTCAGGCATCGGCTCACTTGCTTCTGCTAGAGCCCAACTAGGCGCACCCCGTCATCACCGCGTCAGATGGGGAAACTGAGGTTGAGGCAGGGTAGGGCTCTCACGCCACGTCATCCGCAGATGTCCGACAATACAACCTCTGATGGGCATCCCTGTAGAGCAAGTGTCCTTGATACACTTTCTTGCTCCCAGTGACAAGAGAAAATGACCTTAGAGCCCGATGTGGTAGCACACACCTATAATCCCAGCACTTCGGGCCAGGAGTTTGAGATCGGCCTAGACACTATAGTGAGACTCGGCTCAAAAGGAAAAAAAAAAAAAACCAGGAAAAAATAGAAAATGACCTTCTTAGAGCCAGATGTGGTGGCACACACCTATAATCCCAGCACTTTGGGAGACTGAGGTAGGAGGATGGCTTAAGGCCAGGAGTTTGAGACCAGCCTAGACGCTATAGTGAGACGCAGCTCAAAAGGAAAAAAAAACAGGAAAAAAGAGAAATGACCTTCCCTTCAAAAGGGAGCCAGCGCATACCGGCTGCCAACCCCACGCCCAGCATTTGCCATGTCACTTGCTATCGCTTAATTCTCCCAACAAGCTACTATCGAGCAACTTTAGAGGCGAGAAAACCGTTCACTGTTGCAAAGACCAATCACTGTAACTGTACCCGTATGTAGCTGTGAAGTGGCTGGCTCGATGTTCAAACTCAAGCCCACTGGATTTCAAACCTCTTCTTGCCCTTTTCTTTTTCTTTTTTGTGACAGGGCCTCACCGTTGTCCAGGCTGGAGTGCAGTGGTACAATCATCAAAGCTCACTGCAGCCTCGACCTCCCGGGCTCAGGGGATCCTCCCACCTCAGCCTCTGAGTAACCGAGACCACAGGTGTGGGCCACCATGCCCGGCTTATTTTCTGACTTTCTGTCAAGACGAGGTCTCACTGGGTTGTCCAGGCTGGTCTTGAACTCCTGAGCTCAAGCAGTCCTCCTGCTTTGGCCTCCCGAAGTGCTGGGATTCCAGGCATGAGCCACCGCACCCGGCCTCAAATCCCGACTCTTTTTTTTCCTTCTTTTTCAAATCGCTACTCTTTCTACGTCTCCATCACCAGTCACTGTTATAAATGTGTTCTCCCTTGACAACCAGCGTCTCACACCTATCAAGCACCGTCCCCACAGATGACAGGAAGGACCGCCTGGCTCGGCAGCATGTGATCCTTCTTATGCCTTTTCCCGCTCTGCCCAAGTGTGGCTGTGCCTGGCCAGACAGGTCAGTTGGATGGATCACCAAGCCCAGGAGGCAGGAGCCTCGGCTCAGTGTCACCTGCCTTGTTGGAGGAAGGCAGCCAAGGAAGAGACAGGGCAGCAGAGTGGGGGGGAGTCGGTGACCGCTGGGCACCTCAGTGGGTGCCAAGCCTGGCCAGGAGGGAGAGGCAGGCACACGACCCCGCAGAGCCCAAGCCGGAAGAGAGGCCCACACAGCGGCTGATGGAAGCCCCAGGAGGGAAGTGCAAACCCCACACCGGGGAGCTGGGAATGCCTCATGGGAGAGGCTGCATCTGAGCTTGACCTCTGGAGAGACGCAAGTCGCTGCTGTGTGTCAAAAGCCAAAGGTCATTTTGAGCAGATTGATGTGCACGAAGAATGCAAACACCACCTTCACGAACCTAAACTATGTCTTGTAATAATAATCACAGCTTGAGGTTGGGTGCAGTGGCTCATGCCTGTGATCCCAGCCACTCGGGAGGCCGAGGCGGGAGGATCACTTGAGCCCAGGAGTTGGAGACCAACCTAGGCAACATAGCGAGAGCTAGTCTCAAAAAAAGAAAAAATAACAATAGTTCAAACCATTTAAAAAACGGCTGTTTTTGTAAGAAAAACATAGTGTGATATGGGCAATTACATACGGTTCGACCTATGACCGTGAACTTTTACCAAGTTCCTGTGATATGCTACATATTCCAAGGACTTCACGTGTATTGATGTATTCAATCTTTACAGAATACCAACGAGGTCAGCGATAGTATCCTCTTATGGAAAAGAAGAAACAGAAGCCCAGAGAAGTCGAGCGACTTGCCCAAGGCCACACAGCTAATAGGAGACGGCGTCAAGATTCTAACCCAGGCCACGTGGCTCCCCAGCCTCCGTGGTTCCCCAGTGCCATCCACCGTTGAACCCAGGACACAGCTTAAGTAAGACAGTGACAGCATCAAGCTTATGTTGCAGAGGGCTAAACATTTCCTCGTTCACTAAAGGCTTTCCAGCCTCATCCGGATATTTCTGTCTCTTAGGCCCCACCCTCCTTTTTTTCCTCTCTAAGCTCAACCATCCAGTAATATAATTGACATGTGATACATTTAGTCATTGTCCTTTAAAGCTCCGTGACCTCATTTTGCTTGTAGGTCACTAATGCCCTGGCGTAGTTATCTAACAAGGCCGTTCTTGCCATGGGAAGCTTCTCCCCAGAGCCAGCCCAGATACACAGGCTGTGATCTGTTCTTACCCAGGGCAGGGAGCTCTGCCCCCTGATGCCCATGACGGCAAACAGAACCACGATGGCAAGTGACAGCACCGTGCTTGGAGCCAGAACAAGGAGCCGCAGGACTGTCTAGATTTCAAAGAGCTGGACAGTCCGCCTCTTCCTCACTATTCCCCTGGCAGGTGCTTCCTGAAGCCTCCTTGGGGCTGACCCCTGTGTGGGTCATGGCCACAGAACCATTCTGTGTCGGGCTGTGAAGTGACAAAAGCCTTCTGTAAGCTCGAAATGGTTTTCCACAGGGGAAGCGTTTCTAATCCAGTGGCACTTGGGGCAGTAACTTGGAAGAGAGGTGAAGAAACACCGAGAAACGGAACCACAGGGTGCTAAGATGCGGTTTTGGTTTTCCGTTCATCCAGTGTGTCACTCCACCCATTTCCTCAAAAGCTTTGCTAGAGGTTTCTGGCCAGGATCACCCGCAGCAGACAGGGGAGTGTTTTTCTCACACTGAGCTCCAGATTGGAGCTTCCAGGGAGGCAGGAGGGACGGCCCCCCTGCCACCGCCATCGAGGCCTGTCACCATCTGGCTGCACGAGGAGCAGAGGCCAGTCCCAGAGCCAGGTGGCCAGGTAGGGACCCCAGCTCTGCTGACCACTGGCTGTGTGACCTGGGCAAGCTCTCGGCCTCCTCTGGACCTTGCCTGTTCTCACAGGTGACGGGGGGCTGATGCCGGTGTCTATTCTGTGAGCCTGGCAGGGCTGCACAAGCTCACGCTGGCACACGGTGGGATCTGCAGATGTGGGAGCCGGCGTTTCTGTGCCGTGGCTGTTGCTTCAGAACCAGCATTATTTCTCGGGCTCCTCTCCACCTCTGTGCTTGATGCTCGGCCATGTTCCTTGCAATTTCCCCAGATATCGCAGGAAGACCCACCCTCCCGCCTTCACAGAGGCCCCCTCTGCCTTGGAGACCTTCCACCTGCTGGTGATAAGTTAGACCACCATCAAAAGGTGGAGGTCATTTTCCCAGGAAAAGACCAAAGCTTTGTTTTTATTACAAAAGAATAAGCTTGCCGACAAGCAATTTTTTTTTTTTGAGTCACGGTCTCACTCTGTCGTCCAGGCTGGAGTGCAGTGGCTCCATCACGGGTCACTGCATGGGTCACTCCCAGACTCTGGAGAGCCTTCCGCCTCAGCCTCTCGAGTAGCTGGTGCCACAGGCACACACCACCATGCCCGGCTAATTCTTTAATTTTTGTAGAGATGGGTTTTTGCTATGTTGCCCAGGCTGGTCTCAAACTCCTAAGCTCACGCAATCCTCTCGCCTCAGACTCCCAGCCTGCTGGGATCACAGGCGTGAGCCACTAGGCCCGGCGACAAGTAATTTACAGTGAAATTCACCTGCCTGAAAAACAATGCTGAAGAAGGTCAATAATGATAGCTATCATTTTTTTTAAACCTGTCCCTGGGCTGGCATGGTAATAAACACGTGATGTGTGTGGTTTCGTTAAGTTGTCCCAACAAGCCTGAGAGATAATACTGTTGTCTTCATTGTTTAGATAAAAAACTGACATAGTCATAGAGGCAAGAGAGAAGCCACGACAATAAGAGAAGGGAAAACATTAGTCGTTTGAAATAAAATGAGGGAGAACGATTTTCCTCCCGAGCAACAGCCGCTTTTCTCTAAGGTTCCAGCACACGCCCAGCTCGGCCAGCCTGCTTTTTATCCTCCTACCAGTATCAGGCAGCATTAGCCCCACTTTACAGATGAGGAAAGTTACGCACAGACAGAGTAAGTCCTTGGCCCAACACCACACTGAATGAACAAGGGGCAGGGCTGGGATCGGAACTCAGGGCCGTCGGACTCCAAAGCTAGCAGGTAAAATAAGCTTCCTCTGGGAAGACAGCGAGGAGTGTTGCTCTGGCATTGACTAATGAAGATGTTTGGGATCAAACCTGTAGTGAGTACAACTAGAAACACTACGAAAACGTAGCAAATCATCTGTTTGACGCCATCTGAGAATCTGAGAGCCCCCAAGGTCGTGAAGACTTGGGACCAAAATTGAAAGCAAGCGAGAAGCCAAGAGAAGCAAGCAGGGCATCGGGGGCCGTGCTTCCCTTGGAGGTGAAAGACAGTCCTCGAAAGAGGAACTGACTGGGTGAAAAGCCAGGGAGAGCTCTCGGCAGCCTCTTGGGGCCGAAAACACAGGAGGCAGCAGGGGTAAGAGTGACGGAGAAATCCAGCAGTCCTCCTCAGTCCTGGGTCATCTTTTTTTTTTTTTAGTCGTCGTGGGGTACAAGTACTACACAGGCTGCATGCAAGTGATTCTGGGCTTCTGGCTGGCCCTCTCTTCCCCGGTAGTGGACGGGAACCGCACCCAGGGTGCTGCCACGTGCCGCCATCCGTCCTCCCGCCCCCCCCCGCAGCAGCGCCCCTCGAAGGCCGACCCCTTCCTTGTGCTAATATGACGAGTGTTCAGGGCCTGCTTCAGCGTGAGAACATGTGGTGCTGAATCATCTGTGAATCAATCCCAGCACGAGGAAGACGGCCTGCCCTGGGTCGAGCAAAAGAGGTCCTCTCTGGATGGAAACGTTATCGGGCGGAACCTCAGATTACAGCTTCAAGTTTTCATACGTGACGTCCGGTACTCACTAAGAAATCACCAGACCTGGAACAGACAACCGAACTAAAACCAAAGATTAAAAACAGATCATAGCCAGAGACTTCAAGGTGGAACCAGGGGCCTGCCAGGGTATTGGCTGCGTTCTGTTTCTTCACCCAATAGTGGTTTTATAGGGGTGTAGCCCTTGGACAATTTGTTACGCTGTATGCTTATGAGTCGTTCTCTTTTCTGTGTGCTGTGGTTTCAATTAGGCCAGGCACAGTGGCTCATGTCTGTAATCCTAACAATTTGGGAGGACAAAGCAGAAAGATCACCTGAGGCCAGAAGTTCAAGACAAGCCTGGCTCTACAAAAAAAAAAAAATGTTTAAATTAGCTGGATGTGGTGGTGCCTGCCTGAAATCCCAGCTACTCAGGAGGCTGAGACGGGAGGATCACTTGAGCCCAGGAGTTGGAGGCTACAGTGCGCCATGATCATGCCACTGCACTCCAGCCTGGGCAGCAGACTAAGACTCCCTCACAAAAATAAAATAAGAATATATAAAGTAAAATAAGTTTACTTAGGCAGTGAGGTAAATGGAGTCCTCTCACCTTCAGAGAATCCAGTTGAGCTGCCTGGCCTGGACACTCGGCCTCGGGAACAGACCAGGACTCTGAACACAACGAGCTTCGGGGGACACTGTCCACTTCAGGATTCAGAAGGTATTTCTGAGCTGGAAGAGAAAAGTCTCCGTCAAGCCTCCGCCCAGGAACCTGTCTGGAAAGTCACCCGGTCTCTGAGCCCTGTAACCGTGTAGGTCCTGCGACAGCTCCCTGGGATCTGGCCCCCGCAGTCCTGCAGGAAAGCCCAGTGGATAAACAGCTCATCCTAGGGCACCTCCTGCTTTGTCAGGGGAAGAAGCTGAGCCCAGAGAGGGGAGAGGCTTGCCTGAGGGCACAGAGAAAACGAGGGGCTGCCGGGGTGAGGAGAGTGGCCTGTCCTGAGCAGTTAGAGACCCAGAGGCAGGACGCTCCTGAGGAAGGCCACGCGATCCTCCTCTTAAAAACAAGAGTCTCGCAGGGCGCAGTGGCTCGTGTCTGTCATTCCAGCACTTTGGGAGGCCAAGGTGAGAGGGCGGCTGGAACCTAGGAGTTCAAGACCGACCTGGGCAACATAGTGAGACCTTGTCTCTACCCAAAAAAAAGCCAAATTAGCTGGGTGTGGTGGCATGTGCCCGTAGTCCCAGCTACTCGGGAGGCTGAGGAGGGAGGATCGATTGAGCCCAGGAGGTGGAGACTGCGGCGAGTCGTGCTCATGCCCCTCTGCACGCCAGCCTGGTGACAGAGGGAGGCCCTGGCTCACGCACACAAGAAGAGGCTGTGGCTCAGAGGGTTCATGGACGCATCTAAGACCACACGGCTGACAAGAACGGAACTAGTCATGAGAACCACTAGGTGAGCAGAGCTCAAGGCAGCCTAGTCCCAAAGGAACGCCCTCACGCCTAACCCACATTCCCACCCAGCACCTGACACGAACATGGCACTGAACACAACTGAACACACCCCCGGGAGCCCAACCCTCCCTGTTGAAGCTCTGGTGGCATCTTCATTTTATTTTACTAACAAACACAGCAGAACCCGAAAATCTCTCATTCCCCGTCTCTTTGAGTAGCCGGTCGGTATTTTGGCTGATCTCCAACCACACACAGCAGTTACACAGTCACAACCATGTAGAACATTCCACAGCCTATCCTTCGTTTAACTCAGTAGAATATCGTGACTCCCAAGCTGTTACATGGTACGTATAAGCAGCATTTTAGTCTCACTCTGTCACCGAGGCTGGAGTGCGGTGGCACACTCATGGCCAGTGTCGACCTGCTGGGCCCCGGCAATCCTTCTGCCTCAGTCTTCCAAGTAGCCGAGACTACAGGCACGTGCTACCCTGCCCAGCTAAATTTTGACTTATTGCAGAGATGAGGTCTCGCCAAGTTGCTCAGGCTGGTCTCAAACCTGTGGGCTCAGGCAATCCACTTGCCTCGGCCTCCCAAAGTGCTGGGATGACAATCTGAGCCACCGAGCCTGGCTCTTTTTTTTTTAGCCAGGGTCTCACTCTGTCACCTAAGCTGGAGTGCAGTGGCATGATCATGGCTCACCACAGCATCAATTTTCTGGGCTCAGGTGATCCTTCCACCTGTCTCCTGAGTAGCTGGGACTCCCAGCATGTGCCACCACACACAGCTATTTTATCTATGTACTTATTTTGTAGAGATGACGTCTCGCTTTGTTGCCTAGGCTGGTCTCGAACTCCTGGGCTCAAGCGATCCTCCTGCCTCGGCCTCCCAAAGTGCTGGGCTACAGGCAGGAGCCACTGCACCCAGACAGTAACTGTATTCCATGGATTAAATGGGTTAATTAACAATGCAGATGGTTCCCCCACTTTTGCACAAGCATAAGTGCACTGGCAGGATTACCCCATCACTAGAGCTTTCCCACACACAGAATTATTTACTCAGGATAAATTTCCGGGCGTGAGGAATCTGAGCATCTCCATCTTCTTCCTTAAGTTGTGGAAGGAGAAGACAGGGCCACACAGGGAGGGCGAGGGAGGAAGCGGGTCCTGTCCCCTTTGCCAGTGTGGACGTGACAGTGGGTGTCTCCACCCCGGCCCACCTGTCAGGCCGTCCCTCCGGCCTGGACCTTGTCTGAGTCACACAGATCTTTCCAAATTGGAAATCCCACTGACCTCTCAGAGCAGCTGTCATCTCAGTCTCGACGTCCGGGCGGGGGCTCGCCTGAAAGGAAAGACACCTCAGCAGTTGTTCTGTGGGACTCGGGACAGAAAACCTTGCACGGGTGACCAGAACTGACCCAGCAGAGACAGTCCCCCTTCCTGCAAAACCTGCATCCTGCGGTCGGATCAGCTCTGCCTTGTGCTTGAAGACATAGGCGGGACCTCCCTCCCCGCTCGGCCCAGACCCTCAGAGGGAGCTCTCTCCTCGCTCTGCCCAGGACCCTCTAAAGAAACCAGGGTTTGGCCTTGCTCTTAGGGAACACAGGTGCAAGACGCTGACTCCATTTCCTTTACTCAAATTAAATCTCCAAGCAGAGACAGTAATAAATGTGTTTCAGACACTGCTGTTCAGTGAATTTCTCTTCTTTAGTGAGGACATCTGGTGCTCCAACATCCCTCCTGGGGCCCCTGATTCAGTCACCCAGGACTTCAGGTCAGGCTTGAGCCTGCATCCCGCACCTGTATTACTGCACAGACTAGCATCCTCCTGGCCCCCGATTGCACAGGGTCTGTAAGTGAGGCGGTGATGGCCAATCAACTGGCCGGCTCAGCAGCCACCAGTGGCCAAATAAGAGCACCTACTGGGTCATCAAGCACCAGCGGGGCAGGGCCTGTGTGCAGTGCTGCTGTGACATCTCGCTTCCCGTCTCCACTTGCAACACCTGGGCCAGGTGTGTCCTCCAGATATTTGCACAGGCCACTCCCCGTACCTGGAAAGTCCCCACACTTTCTTTCTCTGGTGGACTTCTAGGAAGATGTCAAGACCCAATTCTAATGTCGCCTCTTCTGGGAAGTCTTCTCTGACTCCACCTGGCAGAGTTCAGCCACCCGCCTCTCACACAGCCCTCACCTGTGACAGCGGGGTTCTATGACAGTCCCCTCTAACCCACACTAACTACTGCAGTGGCCAACACCCAGGGGCATGAGTGATGGCCCGATCATCTTCTGGGGATAGCTAAGTCCTCGCACCACTTCTGGGAGCCTCTGGCCCCAGCCACAACACCTGCACTCAAGCTGTGCTCTTAGGGCTGTGCTCCAACACGTTGTGTCTTCGAGTGCCACGCTGTGTCTTTGAGCATCATGCTGTGTCTGAGTATCCTGTTGTGTCTTCAAGTACCACATTCAGTCTCTGAGTACCACCCTGTGTCTTGGAGCACCATGCTGTGTCTTCGAGTGCCGCGTTACGTCTTTGAGCACCACGTTGAGTCTTTGAGCGCCACATTGTCTTCGACGTCATGCTGTGTCTTCGAGTGCCATGTTGTATCTGAGCATCACGCTGTGTCTGACTGTCCTGTTGTGTCTTCGAGCGCCACATTGTGTCTTCCAGTGCCACGCCGAGTCTTCGAGTGCCACGATGTGTCTTCGAGTGCCATGCTGTCTTTGAGTGCCATGCTGTGTCTTCAACTGCCTGTTGTCTTTGAGCGCCATGTTGTGTCTTCCAGTGCCACGCCGAGTCTTCAAGTGCCACGCTGAGTCTTCGAGTGCCACGCTGTGTCTTCAACTGCCTGTTGTGTCTTTGAGCACCATGTTGTGTCTTCAAGCACCACGTTGTGTCTTTGAGCACCAGGCTTGTCTTCGAGTGCCACGTTGTGTCTTCGTGTGCCATGTTGTATCTTCAAGTGCCACACTGAGTCTTTGAGCACCGTGTTGTGTCTTTGTGTGCCACGAGCTCCCATAATCCTGTGCCTCTGCACACACAGGCCCGTTAGCCTTGAAGGCCTCACTCCACCCTTCCGACCACTGAAACCCCCTTTTATCCACAAGGCCCATCTCAAGTGCCCCTCCTCCAGGAAGCACATGCTCCCACCAGGCTCTGCTCATTCCCACTGCTCCGAGTGAGCGCCTTGTACTGCCCCTGGGTTGAAAGTCAGGTGTCTCCTCCTCCGACGAGGTCTGACCTGCCCTCGCACCCACAGAGTAGCCTCCGGTGCAGGAGGCCGATGAGGCTGACTCCCGGGAGTGCCAGGTTCAGCATGCAATTGGGGTGCAGGGACCTCGGCTTGCTTCCAGTCCCTCGTCTGTCCTGTGGGCCTGCGGCGGACCCGGAACGGCTTTCTCAGGCTGAACGCTGGCTCTGCCACTTCCTGGCTCTGTGGTCTTGGCTGAGCCATTCGCCCTCTCCTCTGCAGAGCGAAGTGCAGTGCCCGTGCCAGTGTGTCCCTCGCAGGGTTGGGCCAGCACGAGACGGGAACGGTGAGTACGCACTCAACACAGAGCAGGGGACCCAGTGAAACGTGCTCTCGGGAGCCTGCCTCTCTCCTCCACAGAACCTTCTGGGGAAATATTCCTTTTTTTTTTTTTTTGAGTTGGCATTTTGCTCTATCGCCCAGGTTAGGAGTGCCGTGCACACTCACGGCCACCCCAGTGTCGACCCGCTGGGCTCCGGCGATCCTTCCGCCTCTGCCTTCCAAGGAGCCGGAACTATAGGCATGCTACCATGCCCGGCTCATTTTTTACTTATTGTAGAGACAAGGCCTCGCCAAGTTGCCCGGGCAGGTCTCGAACCCACGGGCTCAGGACTTCACTCAACTGGGCCTCCCAAAGTGCGGGGATGACAGGTTGAGCCACGGAGCCTGGCCCCGGGGAAGATTCTAAGTTTATAAAAGGCAGTATCTGAAGAGAAAATAATTGCCTGGCTCCTCGGAGGCCTGGGATTGGGGGCTGCTGATCTAATGAATTGTGGGAGTTTAGGGCTTTGAGGAACAATCCTCCCATCACCCGGGTCTCGCTGCTCCTTTTTTAGCACAGATTCCATTTCCGAAGGCCCATATATAGATCCATTGCCCAAGACCCAGAGGAGAGCGGTAGGTAGGGGGATGTGGAGCCAGCGGGGCAGGGGAGGTAAAATTAGCAGCTTCCACACTAGGTCGCCTG
Organism: Carlito syrichta; assembly: GCF_000164805.1. Lineage (NCBI taxonomy): Eukaryota > Metazoa > Chordata > Mammalia > Primates > Tarsiidae > Carlito > Carlito syrichta. The sequence goes on along the minus strand of NW_007040026.1, from coordinate 76,576 downwards.
CAGCTTTGCCGAGTCTGGGAGCCGAACCCCTGCTGGTGTGGCCAAGGCCCCCGGCTTCCCCTGGGGAAGGACACGGTAGTTTTGCCTGCAGTGCCCTGTTGGGTGCCAGCGTTTGATGCTGAGCGGGCATTTGGCATGTCTTATTCAAACCCCACAGAGCCCTGCGGGCGGAGACCAGCCCCCAGTTGTCCAAAGAAGACAGGCGGCCTAGACAGAGACACGGCCAACCTCAAGTTCACGAGTGGGGTCGTTATTTAGAAACAGGGCTTCTTCTTCTGCAGGGGTGTCTCTGTGCCCAGAGAGAGGACAGGGAAGCACACAGCCCAGGGGCACAGGAAGCTTGGGAGGCGCCAACCCACCCAGTTCTTCCACGGGACCTTCCCTAGGCGGAGCAGACCCCGGGCCGGCCCCTGGGGTGGCAGGAGAGCCAGCTGCCACCTTGGCCAGTGCAGAGTCAACCGCACCCCTCCCCCGTCTCCTCTCCTCCTTTGGTTCTCAGATTCCCCCCTGCAAGGCCTCGAGGGCCTGAATGCTCGTCATGTCAACGGCCTAGGTCCCGGCAAAAGCCAGGGGGGAAAGGCCCCCTGGGGCTGGGCGTGGGGCAGAACACCGAGGACGCAGAAGAGGGCTGAGAAGGTGCTCCGAGCCCACACACTCCAGGCAAGTCTGGGGGTGAGATGGAAGTAAGAGCCCCAGAGATTTCAGAAGTCCAAGACCAGAGGGCACCACCGGGGAAGTGGTCAGACCCTGCTTTCCTAGCAGAAGGCAGGGTGGGGAGGCGGCCGAGTTGACCTCGTGGAATCCCCGCTGCCCCCAGAGCAGACGCCTGAGAAGGAAAGACCCAGCAGAGCTGGAGGAAGGAAACCAGGGCAGATGCAAGGGTGACCTGCGGACACAGGTGGCCCGGACGGCGCATCAGCAGATGCCACACTGTGGTGCCCACCCCCTCACCATGGGCCTGAGCTGCAATTCCCACCATTCGCCCAATCCAGGGGAGAAGAAAAGAGGAAAGGTTAAAAACTCCTTTCATAGCGCACACCTGTAATCCCAGCACTTTGGAAGGTTGAGGCAGAAGGATCGCGTGAGGCCAGGAGTTTGAGACCAGCCTGGGCAAAATAGCAAGACCCCATCTGTACTAAAAATTTTAAAAATCAGTTGGTTGTGGTGGCACATGCCTGTAGTCCCACCTACTTGGGAGGCTGAGGCAAGAGAATCACTTGAGCCCCGAAGGTTGAGGCTACAGCAAGCTGTGATCACGCCACTGCACTCCAGCCTGGGCAACAGAGTGAGGCCTAGTCTCAAAAAAAAGGAGGAGAAGAGAAAAAAAACCTCAATCCAGGGTAGTGATGGGAGGAGATCCCTGACTGGACCAACCGGCTGTGGGGGTGAGGACAGGACACACCACTTCCTCCAAAAAGAGGCGCTCAGTGCACCCGGCTCTGAGACTCAGCTCACCCTCCCTGAGACCCAGTCTTCCCAGTGACACCGACGTGGGCTGTTGGGCGGATGGCGAGGGCCCCATAGGGGGCCAACTTAAGGGTGTGGAACCCGTCGGGTTCTGGAGACTGGGAGCCCCCACCGCCGTGGCTGGAATGGATCGACGGAGGCGGCCGTGCAGCCGGGACCCCAGTCCTGCCCGGATCCCAGCCTCTCTGTGGTCTGAGAAGCCCCATCCCGAGGGCAGGAGCCAGAGAACGGGAGCAGCGCGGGCCACTGCAGGCGCCTGGGACCCCGCCCCCCCCCCCGCT